>NW_015505427.1:269112-312747 GCF_001515645.1 Sinocyclocheilus grahami | reverse complement strand
GGCGTCCGCTCCACCCTCTGCCCTCTCGCCTTCTTTTACAGCATCCTTTAAACCTACCACACACGCTGGACCACACAACATCAACTACATTTTACAGCAGTCATCCAGTGGCTCCAGTGTAGGCTACGCTTGGCAGAACAACACAGAGCAGCGGTAACCAACACAAAATGAGACCAGATTCGGCCAGGTTCTGCCCATTACAGCTCAATTAATGAAAACTGGATGAACAATGGGGGAAAGGTTTGTCTTAGTACAAAGGAAAGTTCTCATGTCTGATGTTGTGAAATAATCTGGAGATCCAGATTAAAAAACCATTCATAGCAATTATCTTTTGTTTTTAATTTTTTGTAATTTCTGATGGACCAAAAATGTAGGTTACAAAGAGGCACTTATAAAAACAGAAAAATAGAATTTGTAAATGTTAAAATATTCACCGTTTCAAAAGTATAACCACAAGACATGAAGAATATCAGTTTTAATGTAGTTTGTGTGAAAAATCTTTTCTGTATAGCTATATATACTTTTACAACTCGCCATGACAACATAAATGCCTAAAACCTTAAAACGACTGTAAAAATGGCAAGAACAGTTTAAATAATACACCAGTTTTAATTTACCAGAAAATTTATGCAAGTTCTTTTTTCAAAATCATGAGTTTCAGATCTTTGCTGAACAACAGACTATTTGTTTTTCTGAAAATGTATGATGGGAAGTGTATGAAACTTGAACTTTAAATAAATAAATAAAAATAAAAATCCCATTATTCTTGCTAAAAAAACTAATTGTTTAAATGATATAGCCACAAGCTGTGAATAATATGAGTTAGTTATAAAAATAAAAATTACAAAAAAATAACCCTTTCTGTGCAGTTATATCCAGCAACCTAATGCCTAAAATGACTTTAAAATGTTGAGATAAAATAATAAACATGCTTTAATTTAACAGAAAATGTACTTTTGTAGCATTATAAGAATCACAAAGCCCCATGCACTTCTTTTCTAAAATCACATTATTTTTGCTATTGTGTGCGCTGCCGCTAGTGACGCAGAAATTACACGCTTTGCATTTATATTAAAATGCATAAATAAATACATTTAAATAATAATAAACAAAAAAAAAAGTAAAAGTAATTCTCTTCACACATGAGATAAAACTTTGGGTGAAATATTTTTTCCTGGTAAATTTCCACCATGGTTATTATTTTGCAACTTCTTGCAGGGCCCAACCAAATTTACTTCATGCTCAGCAGGAACAAAATTGGGGGGTCAGACCCTGATGTTAAAATGACTGCTACGCCCCAGTGCTTTGGAGAGGTAAGCACTTTAACTGGAAAGACAAACAGAGACACTGCTGTATCACAGAGTGGCCTGACAGCTGCTGTCTCCCTTAAAAAAAATAAAGGCAATCTTTGAATAACATTTATTGTATGTTTCTGAGAAAAGTTGCTGTTAACGGCACCGCCTCAGGCTCCTCTCCGCTGCGCAGACAAAAGCAGCGCGTTATCCAGAGTAACAGCACACAAAATAAGTGAAGCCTCGCTACTGTGACCAACGCTTTAAACTCAGCCAGCATACCAAGAACTCAACCTCTATGGCCTTTTATTATTTATTTTACCCCATATGAAAGAGGCAGCACACAGTCCTGCTCGTGCTCCACGAAGGCCAAAAATAATCTCAGCAGGACCGGCCCTCTGTGGGCCGGCCCTGAGTTCGTTTACGCTGAAGCGAGCGGTCGTCGTGGTGAACTGCATAATCCACTGCTGTCCTTATGTAAGAGTCACAGCTCGATTTTTGCCACAAATAAACAGCATATCAAAACAATCATGGATGTCATATAATCTCACAGCGAGGGAGATTAATCTCTGCTCCTGAGATGCGAGTTTGGTGATTTTCAGGCCTGCTCGCGGTGGCGGCGGCACACGGTGAGAACAAACAGCTGTGGGTGAGCTGTGTGTGTGTTTGCCGACGGCCAGGCATTCTCTCATTACAGAGTTCCCAGAAGCCCCTGGGCTCCACTGCCTCCACCAGCCAGATGTGCAAACGGTTCCCTGCAGTTGGCTGCCGCTGCAGACAGTCGGAGAAACAGAAGAAAAACACGGCAGAATCTTCTAGAAGGATTTCATATCCCTTATGCTGTAGAAAGCACCACCATTTAAGGGATTCGCTTATGAAACATCAGGAGAACTAACTCATTTATGGGTACATGCCTTATATACAGACATGAAAACTCACTTCGAGGTGGAGATTTGAGACCTGGGTGCGAAACAATAACCATCTAAATGCTACTAAAATTAGTTTAAAGTGGGTCGCCCTTCACTCTCCTCAAAAAATAACAATAACACACTTAGAAGAGAGACAGAGGAGGAAGAGTTTAGACTGTGTGAACACCAATTTAACAGAGGATTTACACGCTGAGCTTAAAAATGAAATTCTGAACAGCTACAGAGATATTTTCTTTTGTTACAGATATGTGAAACTTGAAATCAAATGTCGGCAATTATTAGTCCGATAGACAAGATCAGAAAAAAGAAAAAGGGTGCAATTTAATATAACCAAATTGGATCTCTGGCAACATTAGACATTTATTGTATAAGTAGATTTTGTACATGCTCATTTTTACATTTTATTTTTACTTTCATCGAACATTCACTTAATGTTTATCTTAAAAAACACATAATGTAATAACACTGTTAAATGTAACCTTTAGCAAATATCAAAATGTCTAATTTCATACTGTACTTTCCAATGATGTAACGCCCACATTCACATTCATTCATTTAGACAAAATGGTCTAGAATTTTAATATCAGCCTTTTATTGGTTAGCAAACATACCATGAAAAGAATTTGTGGTGCATCACTACTTGTATGAAACACAAAATAAGAAATAATTTAAGAAAACACCAAAACCAAAATTACAGTGTTATTTTTGGCCTAAAACCCGAATTGAATCTAATAATAAACATGAATCAAAAATATGCAAACATTTAAGTTGTACATAAGGCCATTTTTATATCAATTTCAAAATTATATAATTGTTTATATTTAAATGTGTTGTTGAACAATAAGCATTTAAAGAGTGGTTGTAATAACTTTCACGGCAGATTAAATATAACAGACAACAGGGTAAGTTCAAATATATTGAATATGTAACAATATAGTGCATAATACATAGACAAATTCTTCATTCTAGAGTTACTGTTTCTAGCTGACGATCCAGTTTATGGACAATTAGACACTGAATGGTTTTCCTGAGGTAAATGTAACATTACGTGACGTTGTAAGCGGTTTATTGAAACTGAGCGTATACATGAAACAAGATCGATTTCGACAAGTTGCACGATCCTTTTCAGCATAACTTCTGATGTTTATTCATGTTTATTTCATGCTAAAGCTAGTAGTGAAGAGGATGAGATGATCGGTTCATGTGCTGCTCGAAACACAGGCACCGTATACGGTGATCTGTCCCAACACATTAAAGAGAGACAAAACCACAGTTGTTGTTTAAATTTTGTGATAAAATTGGATGGGAGGCGCCACAAATAATATCAAGTGAAGTTCACGCATTAGCAGAAAACCGCAGACTAAATGAAACGGATTTGCCCAAAATGGAAAATCACAATCTCCAAGCTGCTCTTTTCCATACAATGCCAGCACAGAGTGACCAAACGCTTTAAAACTATTATCATAAACATATTCCATGACTCATATTCCAAAGAAACCCACTCTCAACCACTGCTCCACGATTCCTTGACACCTCTGTACTATTCACTGTCTAAGTCCTGCCTCATGGACTGGTTTCAGCTTTTTTCCCCCCTCTCGGTTCTCGGTGGAAGAAACTTAAGAGTGCTTCTCTTCTAAAAATACACGAACTGGTTGGAGTGAGTGTCGTAGAGGCAGAACTCATTGCTTAACTCCGCCTGTTTCTTTTGCAACTGTTTCGAGGAGGAGTAAAGTTCCTCCTGCGCTTTCTGAAGAAACAAGCGAGATATGATAGGGGATTTCCATTAAACTAACAGTATTCTCAATAAAATTAAATCTTTTCTTAAAATAAATGATTACATCATCAACAAATTGCCTGTTTCAAAATAGGTTCCTTACCTCCACCTGCTGTATATCAACATACACCAGTAGAGATGCCAGCTCTAGGTTTTCACTAAAGCCGTTCTTTAAAGGGACAGATCTGTACCCTGTGAAAGCAGCAACTCCGTATTTGTACTTAAATCTGCACAATGTTTCACAAAAATAACTGGCAATGAAGTTGATAGACTTACCTGGAAAATCACAATCTCCAAGCTGCTCTTTTCCATACAATGCCAGCACAGAGTGACCAAACGCTTTAAAACTATTATCATAAACATATTCCATGACTCATATTCCAAAGAAACCCACTCTCAACCACTGCTCCACGATTCCTTGACACCTCTGTACTATTCACTGTCTAAGTCCTGCCTCATGGACTGGTTTCAGCTTTTTTCCCCCCTCTCGGTTCTCGGTGGAAGAAACTTAAGAGTGCTTCTCTTCTAAAAATAGCCAGTAAAAGTGCACAAAACTAGCAATGCCAGAGAGTGCCTTGAAAAGCAATTTCCTGCAGTTTTAGCGGGCTGACTTTGAAGATCATTCCAGTATAGATTAAAAGGCACATTTACAAGTGCATGCAAAGAAAGACGCTTTTACCCCCTTTAACAAGCACAGACGAATGCACTGCCATGCTGTCAAAATGCCATTCATTTTTGGGCATGAAGGAATACCACAATAGCTCATTGTTTGAGATTTTTAGGAGTCAGAAAGTGACTATGCTATTGGAAATGTCAAACTATATATAAAATAAAGTAGCACAATTTAGAAGCTATATGTGGTTTCTCCATTCACACGAGTCAGTTGTTTCAGGTGATCTTGGGTGTAAACACACATGCGAGACACAAAACCCTGTTTAAAAGAGCTTGGCCCACATTTCCTACACCATTATCAACATTTACCTCAGTCTTAGCTTTCTGTTTGTCTGAGAAGCTCAGTTTAGTTTAGCCTGTGTGTCTCCAAAAACAGCAGGAACAAGCCACAGATAGGAAACGCTCTGGTTTGTTGATGTTCTGTGTGTCCTGTATTTAGTCTTTGCCCTGATGTATCTGCTGTATGTCACTGTGAACTTGAATAACCTCATTCATACAGACTGTTACAACTATCATAAGGCTATATGACTTCCGTAATGCGGATGGAATCGCAGAATTCAGTCTTAAAAATGGAATTTACTAAAAAAAAAAAAAAAATTTTTAAATAATAAGGGGAAGTCACAGAATTGGGCAAAATTAAAAGTAGGTTGTGCGATGAATCAAATCACAATATGGACTAGTGTCTGTGAATATCATAGCACAAAAAGACTGCTATTGAAATATGAAGTTTGCATGTTCTGTGTGTCTCTATGTGAATAAGCGCCACAGTTTCACCTACTGGCACTGCATACTCAATATTCTCATTATTAACTCATTCTATTAATTAATAAACATTAACTCATTATATTGATTATTAATAGCACCAATAATTATACTACAGTTTAAAACATTTAAGGAAAATTACTAAATCACAATTTATGTGTAAAAATGAAACCTCTTTCATTTAGCATTTTCTTGCCCCCCAAAAAGTTAAAATTTAATTTGATTACATTTTAAAAGATTAATTTAAAAGCTTTATGCATTCTTCTGAGTACCAATGCGTTTGACATTGTGTATTAAATCATAAGACACATAATCCAGAAGAATTAAAAGTGACAACACAGAACTTCTGAATAAATAAAGAAATTTGTTCATTTTAATAAATTATATGTCGATTTTAATAAATTAATAACACGTTTTAAAGTTTCATGAATTCACTTGGTAAACCATTTTTGATTGTTGAAATCTAATCAAACCATTAAAACAGCTAAATTCCCCAAAAGTAATAATAATAATACAATCTTCCAATCAGAGGAGAGAAAAGAGTGTCTCCTTTTAAAAGAAATTGTTGATGTACTTGAAGTAACTTACAACATTTTGCTAATTACATGAAAGCTGTTTATGGGGACTATATATATATATATATATTATTATATATATTTTTATTTTATTTTATGTATTAATTGAATTGAGTCCCCCCAAAAAATAAAAATTTGCATTCAGAAGTCTAGGGTCTGTATGACTTAATATATTCTAAACGATCTCTTATGTTTACCAAGGCAGATTTATTTATTAAAAATACAGTAAAAACAGAATTTCTGAATTAATAAATAAATACATTTTTCATTTTAATAAATTATATGATGTCAATTTTAATAAATTAATAACACGTTTTAAAGTTTCATGAATTCACTTGGTAAAACATTTTTGATTGCTGAAATGGAATCAAACCATTAAAATTGAGAAATTCCCCAAAAGATATAATGGAAAAAAATAGAATTTGGGGAAAAAATAAAAAAATAAAAATTCCTAGGCCCCAACTATCACGACATAAAAATCCTTTATGCTGGTTCACTAGTGAGTTTGAAGACATTGCACTTTCTAATTCGGCAATTTTCATAATTACAGTGCCATCAGTTTCCTTAATTTACATATCAATTTGAACGGACACTGATAAAGTAGCATGAATTAAATAAACCGTTAACAAACTGACTAGTAGTATCAACTTAAGGGTTTTTTAATACAATGCTGTATGAGTGATGTCAAGACATGGAGTGACATTTGAGCATTAATATGATCAGCAATTTTAAATCAAAAAAGAAATCTATGAGACAAGAAACAGCAATATGCACAAGGTTTAGCCATAAGACATAAATATCACACAAGCAAAGTTACATCCAATCTGGCAACGCCTGTCATGACTTGCAAACCCTGTAACTTTCACATAACCTGCACAAACGTACCAGAAAAAAGCAGCAAGCAAGCTGTTTACATAGAGAAATATCCACCCACAGGAATAACGTCTGTGACCCACAACCACCCAGCACAGATCTAGACAACTTCAACAAAACATTCGGTTTGTTTTTTACAAACGCAGGGTCTGAAGTTAAAATTACAGTCTGTGGTCGTCAACGGTATGCCATTGAGCTTAACCTTTAACTTTCTAAGATGTTAGCACGATTGGTCAATTATGGTTACGACTGACCAGCAGAAATGAAGACCACAAAAATAACTCACAAGTAAACAATAACAGAGTGAACTGCATTCGTAGTCTTCATATGCTCAGTCTGTAAAATAAGAGAATGTATCATTGATCATAAAGTCGTAGCACGCTATGAAGACTTCCGACATGTGTTCTCAATCAACTTCCTTTCTAATTTGGGCTTGAATAAACAAAGAACATGTGTCTGTATCCTTATCCTCTAAATTTTCACTGTAACGAAATAAAAAACAACAAATTCTGATTCAAATGATTCTGTAGGCGACAGATGCTGCTTGACAAAGATGAACTGACTGAAGTCAAAAACTTCAAAACAGGACAGCAGAGTTTTGCTCCGGTTTATTATCGTCACAAAACACAGACATGATGGAGTGAATTACATAAGGAAATAAAACTTCTGGGTCATGTTCCCACACTCCTGCATCTTACTCATTTCCGTTCCGTATAATTATTATTACATATAAACTGAAAACAATCCTCCAATCAGAAGAGAGAAAAGAGTGTCTCCTTTTAAAAGAAATTGTTGCTAATTACATGACAGCTGTTTATGGGGGCAATATATACACATATATATTATATATACATTTTAAAATGTAATTTATTAATGTGATGCAAAGCTGAATTTTCACACGATCCTTCAGAAATTATTCTAACATGCTGATTTGATGCTCAAGAAACATGTATTATAATTATCAATGTTGAAAACAGTTGTGCTGCTTTGTATATTTGTGGACACCGATTTTTTCCCCCCAGGATTCATAAATTAATAAAGTTCAAAAGAACAGCACTTATTTGAAATAGAAAACTTTTGTAAAATTATAAAAAGGTTAAAACTGTCAAGTTTATAAAATGACGCTACAAAATGTTGCAAGGATTTTGTGCGAGGACAAATGTCAAAATGAACTGCTTTAATGATTTGCCTAAATGAATTGGATTTCCCAGCAACACCTAAGAAACATTTTAATAACATGCATTTTATAAGCTCACTCTAATGAGCGGCTGTGTATGCAATACAAAGTGACAAAAAACTTAATGTAGCATATTGTGTTGTCACGTGTAGGCAAAACAAATAAAATAAAAAAAATTATTTGTCATTTGAAATTCTAAGCTATTTTGAAAACTACTACCAAGCTACTGTCACGCTACTGAAAAATGTAGTTAGATTAGCAACATTACTTTTAATTAGTTTCCCCTCCCCAACATTGAGTATGTGCAAGGATCTGTCACATTCATTTCCTCTGACCCCACATTAGACATTACCAAGAGATCTGGGGGGCGTTACTGTGCCTCTGGCCAACCACAGGTCAGGACAGGTGCACACATCAGATGGGTCTTTCCCACAGTGCTCTGGAGTGGAAGTCCCCAGTGTCTGGCTCAGCAGGGGTGAGATCTGCTCCTAGGTCTTAACTGAGCATTAGAGTGCCCTGAGTCAGTGTCTGCAACATCAGACCAAGTCCATGTCTGACTGAACTCAAGACTGACTGGGCTGCTTTTCTCTCATCTTTATAGTGCATTTATATAAAGGAAGTCTCCACTGGTGACCTCTCTGAGTGAAAGAGAGTGATAAAAGAAAAGAAGAAAAGATAAATATAAAGTTTGTGAGTTCTCAGAGCTCTAGGGGGCAGTTAAAAGAAACTGATTTGTCCATGTATGTTAAGAACAGTGCTGTTCTTAACACACATGGCCCATCAGCCTTTATTCTGTAGCCTAGTAAATTTAAAGAGAGAGAAAAGAGTTGGGAACAGTTCCATTTTTTTAATTATTTACTGCAACATGCCTTGCACAACCAGTGAAGTCTGATTGCAGAAACAAATGACTCGGTTCTTTTAGTGATTAAAGCACTTAAAGCACAACTCATGTAGTCCAAATGATTCCTGAATGGACTCTTATCAACCGGTGCTTTTTTAGTGAAATCAAACAGATAGTTGGTTATATATCATGTACAACTAACTGTACTATGTTCTTCTGAAGGCTTGTAAGACTTAAAGGGATAGTTCATTAGGACAACTAGATGAGCCCCAGAGACAGATCCCCAGTGAAGACCTTGTTTCCTAGACGGCCACCGGGACAAGACCACAAGAACCAGTTGAGTCCTCTGCACAATCTGACTTTGCTGCAGCCTGGAATTGAACTGCTGGTTCATCTGGTCAGAGGAGAACTGGCCCCCCGACTGAGCCTGGTTTCTCCCAAGGTTTTGTCTCCATTCTGTCACCGATGGAGTTTTGGTTCCTTGTCGCTGTCGCCTCTGGCTTGCTTAGTTGGGGACACTTAATATCCAGTGATATCATCTATTTAAACTGAACTGAGCTGGATGACGACATCACTGAATTCAATGATGAACTGCCTTTAACTGAAAATTGAGTGTTTACTATTGTCATTTTGCATTATTGACACACTATTTTCCTAATTAATGCTGTACAGTTGCTTTGACAATCTGAATTGTTAAAAGTGCTATATAAATAAAGGTGACTTGACTTGACTTTCTTCTTTCAGACAAAAACAATCAGAGTTATATTAAAAAATGTCCTGGCTCTTCCAAGTTTTATAACTATGGTACGCTATGCCTACGTCCGACGTCATCCGCTGGAATACCACTCTCTCATGAATGCACTTATGACAGTTAGCTAGGCTAGAGATTGTGGTTTATAAAGTTTTAAATATGGATATTTTTCTTACACAAACACATCAATTTACTTCAGAAGGCCTTTATTAACCCATGGAGCCATGTGGAACAATTTTTATGATGGATTTATGCACTTTTTTGAGCTTCAAAATCTTGATCCCTATTCCCTGCCATTATAAAGCTTGTAAGAGCCAGGACAAATATAACTCCGATTGTATTCGTGTAAAAGAAGAAAGTCATATACACCTAGAACGGCTTGAGGGTGAGTAAATCATGGGGTAATTTAAATTTTTTGGTGAAATATCCCTTTAAAGCTGCTGTGGAAACTGACTTGTTTTTCATTTGACAATGTCATTTCTGTTAGTAGTACTTTATAAAAAATAAATTAACGTTACCACATTTTTTGTTAAGAAATGTTATTTCATATATAGTTAAAAATCAATCAGTATTCATCATCATCTGGCAACGACATGGTGTTTTTTTCAAAGTATTCCTTCCGCAAAAGTACTAAAAGAACCATTAAATAAACAGAACTGTCAAAAGAAACTGGAAACAGAATCAATAAAGGGTCAGTTCACCCAAAACTGAAAATTCTGGCAGCATCTTCACTCTCATGTTGTTCCAAACCCATAAGCTTTGTCTTCAAAATACAAATGAAGATAGTTTTAATGAAACCCGAGAGATTTCGGTCCATCCACTGAAATCCATTCCAGAAACATTTTGATGCTCCCAAAAGTTCATAAAGAAAGAAATCCATTTGAATTAAGTGTCAAATCATTAAAAAGATCTTCATCTGTGTTTCCAAAATGAACAGTAGTCTTATCAGTTGAAACAAAATGAGGGTGAGTAAACAAATGGCAGAATTTGCATTTTTGGGTGAATTATGGACCCTTTTTCACAAGATTGTGATGATGCGTTTCAACGGTCATCAGCATCGTAAATCGTTTTTTTTTTTTCATTTTTAAAAAAAAAAATTTATGTACATTTATAACATTATATTTTGTATTATATTACCTTTGCATCAAATTACAAAAAAACGAATTAACGCTAATGCGAGGGTGTTTCTAAAACAGCGTCTATGGGAGTGACGGCACATTTTATATAATTTTCTCTACTGAAAGTCATAAACACTACCATGGAGATTTTCTTTTGCTATTTGCGCAAATGGGAATGCAAAAATTCCCCCCCCCAAAAAAAAATAATAATAATTATATATACAGTGGGTACGGAAAGTATTCAGACCCCCTTAAATTTTTCACTCTTTGTTATATTGCAGCCATTTGCTAAAATCATTTAAGTTAATTTTTTTTCCTCATTAATGTACACACAGCACCCCATATTGACAGAAAAACACAGAATTGTTGACATTTTTGCAGATTTATTAAAAAAGAAAAACTGAAATATCACATGGTCCTAAGTATTCAGACCCTTTGCTCAGTATTTAGTAGAAGCACCCTTTTGATCTAATACAGCCATGTATTTTTTTGTAACCTTGGCCAGATCTGTGCCTTGCCACAATTCTGTCTCTGAGCTCTTCAGGCAGTTCCTTTGACCTCATGATTCTCATTTGCTCTGACATGCACTGTGAGCTGTAAGGTCTTATATAGACAGGTGTGTGGCTTTCCTAATCAAGTCCAATCAGTATAATCAAACACAGCTGGACTCAAATGAAGGTGTAGAACCATCTCAAGGATGATCAGAAGAAATGGACAGCACCTGAGTTAAATATATGAGTGTCTGAATACTTAGGACCATGTGATATTTCAGTTTTTCTTTTTTAATAAATCTGCAAAAATGAGAAGTAGTTTTATCAATGATGCCGACAAATATCCAAAAAGTGGATGTGAAGGTCAGATGTATGTTATATTTGTGAGCTCAAGCACTGCTGTGGATACATCAAGAATAAACCAGACTTTAAATGTCCTTGATTTTTTTGGAAAGCACATGCATCCATAAAACGAAGTCCAATCCGTCGGTGGTTTAAATGTGGCCTTCTTGGCTCCTAAAGTTGAGTATCCCTGCTTTGGAATAATCTCTCATTAACACTGACTCACCGTCTATGTGTGTGACCATGTCTATGTCAGGAACCCACGAGTGACAGGAATGCTGGGACTCTCCGGTACCGCCCAGTGAGTGCTGCTTGTTACGGGCTTACTCACGCTCAGGTTAGGAGATGGCCAAACCGTGAGAAAGCACCTCATTGTTCGACATTCACAATGGTCACTATGAGCGCTGAATGGCACTCACAGCTACGAGTAAAGAAACAAATTAGCATAATAGTACAAATCCTGCTGACCACTTAAAAGCTTGTGCTGTCGCAAGAAAACACGACTTACGTAATCCACGACTGGAAGCCAAGCCGTCAAGAGGAGTAAAACTTTACATGCATGAATTGTTTGACTACATTCCACATTTTTATCCAAAGCAAGAATGGCTAAATGTTAAATCCTTCTACATAAACTACTAATCACTGTTTATGAAATGATCTAAGGTGTCAAAATCTGTATTCTACTTTGTAAATCTGATCACTAAAAATCACAATAATAAGTGTGAGCAACCTTAATACCTGCAAAAGCTGTCAAAGAATGAAAACCGCTTGAAGGCTGTTCTTGGAGTTGAACTGCATTGTGTCTTCCTTGCAGGACTACTAATTACAATACATTAATGGACTACGGTTGTACAACTGTAGAGATGGGAAGACTGCAATTATCGCAGAGCAGGGTTCATAGCTTTAAAGCACGGTGAGCGAAGCGTCCTATCTGTGGATGTGGAACGTTGAGCAAGGCCCAGCCTGCTGAGGGGACTCTCTGTGTTTTGTCTGTTTTCACGTGGCTCTTTTGTCTGTGTGACATGCCCTCCATATCAGCAGACTGTGACCAGCTTTCTATAGGCTGCAGTCCCTCTGAGAACAGACTGATCTGAACACTCAAATGAACAGTGAAGCCCAGTTTACAAAAAAAAAAAAAATTATATACAGTATATACAGTGGGTACGGAAAGTATTCAGACCCCCTTAAATTTTTCACTCTTTGTTATATTGCAGCCATTTGCTAAAATCATTTAAGTTATTTTTTTTTCCTCATTAATGTACACACAGCACCCCATATTGACAGAAAAACACAGAATTGTTGACATTTTTGCAGATTTATTAAAATATATATATACACAATATATACATATACACACACACACATACAGTATATATTCACACACACACACAGTATATATTCACACACACACATACAGTATACAGTGGGGAAAAAAAGTATTTAGTCAGCCACCAATTGTGCAAGTTCTCCCACTTAAAAAGATGAGAGAGGTGAGTCAATCTTGGTAAAAATAAATCATACAAACTGTCTAGGACAAGTTCGAAACAGTAGATATTTCAGAAAATTCGTAATGACGGGAAAATTTTCGTAACGTAAAATGACATCAGAGTGCAACTGATTCGGCATGAGCCAAGGAATTAGGGCAAAATAGAATGATTCTATCCTTCTCTCACACAAAATGGCAGATTTGGCATTATGATTTGTCAGATCGCAAGTCAATCAAACCAAAGGGTCAATTAAAAAAAAAAAAAAAAAGGTCCTGTTCTACATTTTAACCTGTTGAATATATGGTTTAACTCAGAAATTATGGGGGGCAATTAATGTTGACTTTACATACAGAAACCATGAAACATCGACAAGATTTTGCAATGGCACAATGGCAAAACTAATACTAATTCTAATACTAATTCTGTTATTCAATCAAAGAGACATACTTAGACAAATATCCAAAGCCAATCTCAACATTAAGACTAAATATATCAGCCTATCACTAGTACCAACCATTTTAGAGAGCGGTTTCTGCAACTGAACACACATTCTCAGATCCTGAAAGGAAAAAGTATCTAACACACATTCAACAGTTCAGCAACAGGATGCTGATTTGTCTTTAAGGGTGCACTGGGATTTACAGGAAGAGTCTGAGTCTCTCCACAGGAAAGAACTGTCACTCTCTTCCCTACCATCAAAACCAGTAGCCTATCCTGTAGAAAGTTATCTTCAGACCGCAGCGGCTCGATCACACACACATCAGTGTGTACTGGCCCACGCCAGGGAAACAATGACAACATAATAGCTGCACACGGGGCCACGTTTGGGACTGTGTGCTTCAGAACACCGCATACAATCACGCATCGCATGATCCCGTTTACCCTGTATTTTCGCCTGACCACAGAAATTGGGGACTGAATCTCCCTGCAAGTATGTGCTAAATTCATACTCTACATTCTGCAGGATTTTAACCCCTAACTGTCCGATTCTCAATTGAGGTCAAGGGAATATGAAACCCATATTTCTATGCAAGGCATCCCTGAGACTGATTACTCGACTAGATCTTCCGGCAATCCAAGACAAGTCACCAGACAATGTGAAGCAGGAACATTCACCTCGAAAAAACAAACAGAGCAAGGAAAAACTGGGACACAGAGAATAAAGGGATGTGGGAGGGAAGTGAGAGGGAGCTTGTACCTTGTCTCTGGATAAAGATTCGCAGCAGGGGGTGTGCAGTCGACACGGCCTTGCTGAAGTTCTCGTCATTATTGATGGGGAGGAGGTCTCCGTGAATATCAGCGTATCCGATCATCACCTCCATGTTCGCAATCCGGTGGATGGTCATGATGAGTTTGTAGAATTCCTCAAATTTGCCGGGTTTTACTCGATCCACAGAAAACCTCCGGAACTCTGCTCCATGCTGCAAAAGAAACGCAGAAGTCAGCATGCTGCTACAAAACAATACTACACTGATATTAATAAAGCTTTGAAACTTCTGAATGATCTTTCTAGTCATTTGTTACTAGATAAGGATTAGCGGCCAACCAACATATCACCAAAGCTGATATATTCCTCACTATTTTCCTTTTTTGCCTTTCCAATCATACACCTTTGGAATTCAGCAAATATGCAGTTAATAAATGTTTAATTCCACAAAATTAGCAACCTATCCACTGAAGTGTGAATTAGGGGTCGACCGATATGTGTTTTTCAAGGCCGATGCCGATACGATTATTACAGATCAAGTAGACCGATAACCGATATATATGTCTGGTGTAAAAATTAAAATTAATGTCAAAATTAAGAATAACAAGGGCTCTGACAAAAACTGCCTTCCCTGGTGTTGGTTGAGTATAGTACTCCCACAGTAAACTCTTTATTTTAAAGAGTTAAACTCTTTATTTTTTGGCAAACTCTTTATTTAATGGGTTTACCATTAAAATTAAAACATGGAAGAAATAGCATATGCGATTATTCTTTTAAACAAAAGTTGTATTAATTGTTGTAGTAGTCAGGGGTTAAAGCAAAAAAACTAAACTTTTGACTGAAAATGTTTTCTCGGCCAAACCCCATTCCTCAGCCATACTTGTCACACACCCAGTTTAAGAGCAGTGTTTTTCTTCTTGTAATCAAGAGCGCTTGTCCTCCTAATTAAAAAAAATTAAGGAGCACCTTCTGATCAATAATAAAAAATTCTGATCAAAAATTAATATGAGGTGAAGTGATTTACAGGAGCATTTTCTTTTTACCTTTGCAATGGCATCATTTTCATCTGTCAAATTCAAATATTTATGTTTATAAGCTTTTTAAAAATTCTATTTAAAACAATATAATAAGAAGTAGAATAAGAAAAATAAGTTACCAATCATGAAATTAGTATTCATGAAAAATGTATTTGTACTACAGAGGTGGCACAAAAATAACACAAAAGTGGCTTGTAGGTACATTTTCAGACATTCAGTGAGGCTCAGAGGTGGCATGAGTGCAGTTAAATTCATAAATTCATGTGGAGATTAATGTTTTAAATAAAATTTTGAATACAGAAATATTAAATGATTTAAATAAATGCAATTAAAATGAAACTGAAACCGCCAGCAGGTGGCGGCAAATCACAGATTTTATCACTGAATCATTAATTCTATTGATTCGTTTCAATGGCTGATTCATTCAGGAATGACGCAAGTGACTGTCTTTATGAATGGGTAATCATGAATCACTGACTCATTAGATTCGTTCAAAAACGCACTTTCATTCATGAATGAAACACCGCTGTATTTGCTTTTAGAGATGTGAAGCGGCTGAGCTGTTATTTTATTTGGAACTATTTTCGTTGATGAAATAGCGCAAAATCAGGCAGTACGTGTTTATTGAATTGTTGTATTAAATCAATTATCACATTTGCAAACTCCTTGAATAATTATTAAAATCTGTCACTCTTCTTATCGCGATCTGTGGGCGCACAGAAAATAAGAGTTCTCAAGACTCAAAAGTACGTGCAAATGATAAGTTCCTTCATCTGTCATCACGTTATAAGCGCGGAACCTGCGGGAATGAGTATAATTATTATTAATAGCCGCAATCCTGCGCCTGAAATTCAAGACCTGCTCGGTGTTATCTGCTAATAACCCGACTGTGAATGATGCGAGCGGCGTTATGTTGTCAGTGAGAAGCTGCAGCCGTCGCGGGGAGGATTTTTGGTGTGCTGGTGTTCTGACAAATAATGCTACCTGTCAGATTATGCTACCAACAAATCGTCAGAACACCGGCAGAACAACAACAATGTGCTACATGTTTCTTTTCCCCTCATTTTTTCCAATTGCCGGAAATCCGTCGAAGCGACGGAAGACTTTCATCACTGAGTAGTATCATGTACATCATACTGCACCACAGTAATATATTTCTGATAATTTCATTAAGCTAACCCGAACTTATATTTTGACGGGTTGCCATGAGGAACTTGTTTCTGTAGGTCTATGTAAATGTTATGAAGATAGTTTTACTCCAATGAAACTGTCAAATGCTCATGAAGTGACTCTTAGAGGGAGTCCTGGAGATGTTGTTCATGTATTTATGTCCTCATATAGTGATACGACAGAAGCTGAAATCACCGCGAGCATCACACACTGTGTAGAAAACAAAACCGCTGGTCTGTGCCATTTACATACACAGAGACACACATGCTGGATCCATATTTAAAATAGTATTTTTGTGGCTAAATATTTACAGATACTAGTCCATATCCATATCTATTTAAGTGTACTGACCTACTTTTGATTAATTCATCCAAACTTTGACAAATTCCGTGACATTCCGCGTCATACAGTAAATTCCATTAATATGGATTCCACGATTCCGTTTGCGTTTTCCGCATCGCGGAAATAATATATAATATTGAGGTGTTTTGCAACTTCAGTGCAACGTTATTGGATTGGGATCTATTGGAACTTACCTTTGAGAAACAACTGATGCGTGATCACTGAAGCAGCTCCAGTTAGCAAGAGCTTTTGGGGTGAGAGTGAATTCCGCATTGATTGGTCGGACTCGTGACTCCCAACAAATCAGATGAGCGGTGGGCGGAGACTGCTTTAGGCCACAGAGTGGTGAGTTCTGACAGGCTGCATCAGAGCCAAATAGCACGTTTCAAAATTAAGTTATTTTATCAGCGAATCGGTTTTGAAAATAACCGATACCGATAATCATAAAAATACTTAATATCGGCGCCGATAATCGGTCGACCCCTAGTGTGAATCTGTAGCCTGCATAAGAACATGAGAAAAAGATTTGTTAACTGATATAAAGCTGAAATAAAATTAAACGAGCAGTATTAGATGGAAAAACTTAAAATTATTTCAGTTAGTTGCAACATTTCTTTTTCCTCAATTTTGGTAAAATTTTTTAAGTTCAAGAATTTAAAATTATTAGCAAAAAAATATATCTAAACTGATTTTAAAAACATTTTAAAAATGGAAAATGCTCATAAATTACATGAACAAGAGAAATGAACATTAAAGGTCCCATGGCATGAACATTTCACTTTATGAGGTTTTTTAACATTAATATGAGTTCCCCAAGCCTGCCTACGGTCCCCCAGTGGCTAGAAATGGCGATAGGTGTAAACCGAGCCCTGGGTATCCTGCTTCACCTTTGAGAAAATGAAAGCTCAGATGGCCCAATCTGGAATCTTCCCTTTATGTCGTCATACGGGGAAAGGTTACCTCCCCTTTCTCTGCTTTGCCCGCCCAGAGAATTTGGAGAATAGGAGAGCGCAATATTTTTTTTTCCTCGAGAGACATCATGGCTTACAAACGAGCGAAGCATGGCAGTTGCCCCGCCTCTCTCCTCCTCATTAGCATTTAAAGCTACAGACACAGAAATGGCACGTCCTAAGGAAAGCTCATTGTGGGACTGGCTCGTAGTGGCTGAAATTCTGCACCAAGGCTGAATTTCGGGAAAGAGACTTCAGATACAATACTAGGGACCACTTAGGCCTATATAAAAGCATCCAAAAAGCAGCATGTCATGGGACCTTTAACAAATACATTAACATGATTAAGAACATGAGAATAAAAAGTCTATATCCATCGACCCAACACACTCTGGCAATTCGTAACTATTTTAAGTTTTGGCGAACTGGTGGCTAATTTGGGTAATCTTATTTATACATTTTCATACAATCATCTTACGCCCAACTGACAGTTAGGTTTAGGGGTGAACCTTCATGCTTAATTTAATAAACAAAACATGTTTATGTATGAATCACATTCGCCATTAGGGATATGCTGGTATCAAATTTTCATGTTGCAATTAATTGATAATGCTTTTATCACGGTATATGGTATTATCACGATATTGAAATTTAGTTGCGAAAAAAGTGGTCATAATACAGTATAACAGGTTTAATGACTTTCTTACAACAAAAATAACTGAACATTTAAATACAATAAAGCAATGCACAAATGCATAAAGTAAAATTTTTTTACACAGATTAAAGTGCAAAAGAATTATAAAGACCAATTACAATAAGATCTCATTAGTTAACCTTAGTTAATGCATTAACATTCAAAATGAGCAATAGCTACATTTGCTACAGAAGTTATTAATCTTTGTAAAAAAAAATAAAAATAAAATGCAACACTTAGCTCGTGTTAGCTCATTAAATAACAGTTGCAACTTTTGATTTTAACAATGTGTTACTAAATATTGGAATACTTAAGATTAATGAATGTTTAGAAGAAGTTATGTTAAGCAGTTTATGTTAACTAATGTAGCCCTAATGTAAAGTTTGACCGAACAAACAATATCTAAGGCATGTTGTAGTCCAGATTAAAACGTAAAAAAAAAAAGTTTGAAAATAAATAGCCTACTAAGTCTAAATATTGGGCACTGTGATGAACACCATAGCAAATACACAAATTTGAATGGCTGTTTAAATCATTTACACACCTTTCAGAAACAGAAAGCCGTTTTGTTTCCGGGGTAATTTTCGTCCGAAATTTTTGCACGTTAAAAAATAAATACGACCTCACGTTATATCAAAATCACATTTACACACTGCCTCCGATACTTTTGTCCGTCATAAAACATTCGGATCAGGCTTGATTTTCCACGTTTTCGCATCCGTAGCAAGCATTTTGATAGGAAAGGATGACAGGATGACGAAAAAACGCATACGAAAATTTCAGACTCTGTGCAAGGACCTTAACGGCTGCATTATGTTTAGCGCCATCTGGCCATCTGCAGTGAATGTGCTTTGATCCAGAGTGTCTCTCACACTCCGCCATGCGCTTCTCATCCGTGTTTGTTTACATCAGAGTGCACACGCGTCTTTGACACCGCATACAGTGGTGTTGTGCATTGTGACCAGTTGATGGGAAAAGTATTCTTAAAATCCTGAATAATTTGTTATATATAAATAATTATTCTCTGTATTTTGAAGGGTCCATGATAACAATATCGTGCATATTCATTATCGTGATATATCGCATTACCGAATACCAGCACATGTCTATTCGCCATCTTGTAAAATATTTACAGTGGTGTGAAAGTTTTTGCCCGCTTCCTGTTTTTTTAATTGTTTGCATATTTGTCACACTTAAAAGATTAAGATCAAACAAATTTTAATATTACACAAAGATAACCTGAGTAAATACAAACTGCAGTTTTGAAATTATGATTTCATTTATTAAGGGAAATAAAAGCTGTCCAAACCTGCCTGGTACTACGTGAAAAAGTAATTGCCCCCTAAATCTAATAACTGGTTGTGCCACCCTTTGCAGCAACAACTGCAATCAAAATTTTGCGATAAATGGCAATGAGTCTTTCACAGGAATTTTGGCCTCCTCTTCTTTGCAGAATTGTTTTCATTCAGCCACATTGGAGGGTTTTCGAGCATGAATGGATTGTTTAAGCATCTCAATCGGATTTAAGTCTGGACTTTGACTTGGCCACTCCAAAACCTTAATTTTGTTTTTCTTGAGCCATTCAGAGGTGGACTTGCTGGTGTGTTTTGGATCATTGTCCTGCAGCATGAACCAAGTGCGCTTGAGCTTGAGGTCACAAAATGATGGCCGGACATTCTCCTTCAGGATTTTCTGATAGAGTGCAGAATTCATGCTTCCGTCAATTATGGCAAGTCTTCCAGGTCATGAAGCTGCAAAGCAGCCCCAGATCATCACACTACCACCACCATGTTTGACTGTTAAAATAAAATGCAACACTTAGCTCGTGTTAGCTCATTAAATAACAGTTGCAACTTTTGATTTTAACAATGTGTTACTAAATATTGGAATACTTAAGATTAATGAATGTTTAGAAGAAGTTATGTTAAGCAGTTTATGTTAACTAATGTAGCCCTAATGTAAAGTTTGACCGAACAAACAATATCTAAGGCATGTTGTAGTCCAGATTAAAACGTAAAAAAAAAAAGTTTGAAAATAAATAGCCTACTAAGTCTAAATATTGGGCACTGTGATGAACACCATAGCAAATACACAAATTTGAATGGCTGTTTAAATCATTTACACACCTTTCAGAAACAGAAAGCCGTTTTGTTTCCGGGGTAATTTTCGTCCGAAATTTTCGCACGTTAAAAAATAAATACGACCTCACGTTATATCAAAATCACATTTACACACTGCCTCCGATACTTTTGTCCGTCATAAAACATTCGGATCAGGCTTGATTTTCCACGTTTTCGCATCCGTAGCAAGCATTTTGATAGGAAAGGATGACGAAAAAACTAAAAAACGCATACGAAAATTTCAGACTCTGTGCAAGGACCTTAACGGCTGCATTATGTTTAGCGCCATCTGCTGTCAGAAAGTGAATGTGCTTTGATCCAGAGTGTCTCTCACACTCCGCCATGCGCTTCTCATCCGTGTTTGTTTACATCAGAGTGCACACGCGTCTTTGACACCGCATACAGTGGTGTTGTGCATTGTGACCAGTTGATGGGAAAAGTATTCTTAAAATCCTGAATAATTTGTTATATATAAATAATTATTCTCTGTATTTTGAAGGGTCCATGATAACAATATCGTGCATATTCATTATCGTGATATATCGCATTACCGAATACCAGCACATGTCTATTCGCCATCTTGTAAAATATTTACAGTGGTGTGAAAGTTTTTGCCCGCTTCCTGTTTTTTTAATTGTTTGCATATTTGTCACACTTAAAAGATTAAGATCAAACAAATTTTAATATTACACAAAGATAACCTGAGTAAATACAAACTGCAGTTTTGAAATTATGATTTCATTTATTAAGGGAAATAAAAGCTGTCCAAACCTGCCTGGTACTACGTGAAAAAGTAATTGCCCCCTAAATCTAATAACTGGTTGTGCCACCCTTTGCAGCAACAACTGCAATCAAAATTTTGCGATAAATGGCAATGAGTCTTTCACAGGAATTTTGGCCTCCTCTTCTTTGCAGAATTGTTTTCATTCAGCCACATTGGAGGGTTTTCGAGCATGAATGGATTGTTTAAGCATCTCAATCGGATTTAAGTCTGGACTTTGACTTGGCCACTCCAAAACCTTAATTTTGTTTTTCTTGAGCCATTCAGAGGTGGACTTGCTGGTGTGTTTTGGATCATTGTCCTGCAGCATGAACCAAGTGCGCTTGAGCTTGAGGTCACAAAATGATGGCCGGACATTCTCCTTCAGGATTTTCTGATAGAGTGCAGAATTCATGCTTCCGTCAATTATGGCAAGTCTTCCAGGTCATGAAGCTGCAAAGCAGCCCCAGATCATCACACTACCACCACCATGTTTGACTGTTGGTATGATGTTCTTTTTATGAAATGCTGTGTTGGTTTACGCCAGATGTAACGGGACACACACCTTCCAAAAAGTTTATCTAAGGCATGTTGTAGTCCAGATTAAAACGTAAAAAAAAAAAGTTTGAAAATAAATAGCCTACTAAGTCTAAATATTGGGCACTGTGATGAACACCATAGCAAATACACAAATTTGAATGGCTGTTTAAATCATTTACACACCTTTCAGAAACAGAAAGCCGTTTTGTTTCCGGGGTAATTTTCGTCCGAAATTTTTGCACGTTAAAAAATAAATACGACCTCACGTTATATCAAAATCACATTTACACACTGCCTCCGATACTTTTGTCCGTCATAAAACATTCGGATCAGGCTTGATTTTCCACGTTTTCGCATCCGTAGCAAGCATTTTGATAGGAAAGGATGACGAAAAAACTAAAAAACGCATACGAAAATTTCAGACTCTGTGCAAGGACCTTAACGGCTGCATTATGTTTAGCGCCATCTGCTGTCAGAAAGTGAATGTGCTTTGATCCAGAGTGTCTCTCACACTCCGCCATGCGCTTCTCATCCGTGTTTGTTTACATCAGAGTGCACACGCGTCTTTGACACCGCATACAGTGGTGTTGTGCATTGTGACCAGTTGATGGGAAAAGTATTCTTAAAATCCTGAATAATTTGTTATATATAAATAATTATTCTCTGTATTTTGAAGGGTCCATGATAACAATATCGTGCATATTCATTATCGTGATATATCGCATTACCGAATACCAGCACATGTCTATTCGCCATCTTGTAAAATATTTACAGTGGTGTGAAAGTTTTTGCCCGCTTCCTGTTTTTTTAATTGTTTGCATATTTGTCACACTTAAAAGATTAAGATCAAACAAATTTTAATATTACACAAAGATAACCTGAGTAAATACAAACTGCAGTTTTGAAATTATGATTTCATTTATTAAGGGAAATAAAAGCTGTCCAAACCTGCCTGGTACTACGTGAAAAAGTAATTGCCCCCTAAATCTAATAACTGGTTGTGCCACCCTTTGCAGCAACAACTGCAATCAAAATTTTGCGATAAATGGCAATGAGTCTTTCACAGGAATTTTGGCCCCCTCTTCTTTGCAGAATTGTTTTCATTCAGCCACATTGGAGGGTTTTCGAGCATGAATGGATTGTTTAAGCATCTCAATCGGATTTAAGTCTGGACTTTGACTTGGCCACTCCAAAACCTTAATTTTGTTTTTCTTGAGCCATTCAGAGGTGGACTTGCTGGTGTGTTTTGGATCATTGTCCTGCAGCATGAACCAAGTGCGCTTGAGCTTGAGGTCACAAAATGATGGCCGGACATTCTCCTTCAGGATTTTCTGATAGAGTGCAGAATTCATGCTTCCGTCAATTATGGCAAGTCTTCCAGGTCATGAAGCTGCAAAGCAGCCCCAGATCATCACACTACCACCACCATGTTTGACTGTTGGTATGATGTTCTTTTTATGAAATGCTGTGTTGGTTTACGCCAGATGTAACGGGACACACACCTTCCAAAAAGTTAAACTTTTGTCTCATCAGTCCACAGAATATTTGCCCAAAAGTCTTGGGGATAAACAAGATATTTGTTGGCAAATGTGAGACAAGCCTGTGTGTTCTTTTTGCTCAGCAGCAGTTTTCGTCTTGGAACTCTCCCATGGATGCCGTTTTTGCCCAGTCTCTTTCTTATTGGTCAGTCATGAACACTGACCTTAACTGAGGCAAGTGAGGCCTGCAGTTCTTTAGATGTTGTTCTGGGTTCTTTTATGACCTCCTGGATGAGTCGTCGTTGTGCTCTTGGAGTAATTTTGGTCGGCCGGCCACTTCTGGGAAGGTTCACCACTGTTCCAAGTTTTCTCCATTTGTGGATAATGGCTCTGACCGTGGTTCGCTGGAGTCCTAAAGCCTTAGAAATGGCTTTATAACCCTTTCCAGACTGATACATGTCAACTATTTTGTTTCTCATCTGTTCTTGAATTTTTTTAGATCACGGCATGATGTGTTGCTCTTTAAGCATGCTTCACTTTGTCAGACAGGTTCTATTTAAGTGATTTCTTGATTCAACAGGTCTGGCAGTAATCAGGCCTGCGTGTGGCTAGTGAAATTTAACTCAGCTTTCTAAAATGATGTGGTTAATCACAGTTCTTTCATGATTTAAGAGGAGGGGCAATTAATTTTTCACGTAGGGCCAGCTAGGTTTGGACAGCTTTTTTCCCATAATAAATGAAATTATCATTTAAAAACTGCATTTTGTATTTACTTGCATTATCTTTGCGTAATATTAAAATTGGTTTGATTATCTGAATTTTACGTGTGACAAATATGCAAAAAATAAACAACAGGAAGGGGGCAAAAACCTTTTCACGGCACTGTATATTTTCATGAGATCAGACTGGTCGACCACTAATAAGGGTTTTCATGTTTTGATTGGATGTATAATGAATCATTAAGATTCAGCTAACGCTTTGAAATGAAGCAACTTAAAATAACAATTTGGACACCACTGTTTACAAGTTTTATTTCACAACATTTACCTGAAAAAAAAAAAAAACATTTGACCAAAGCATTACTAGAAAAAAATTGGACGTTCACTATAGAAATTTCCATGACTTTTCTAGTCTTGGAAAACTTCTCCCATGACCATGGGAACCACAGCTGTAAATCTCAAGGTTAAACCACACCATCCTCATCCTATCCGGTTTCAACTTGCAACTCGAGGTAGACATAATATATCTCACCAACCAAATCATAACTGCAGACTTATTTATCGTATTTTTTCTTACAAGTCTCTGAATAATCTACTTAGCCTTCAGACGTGTCAGGAATCACAAAACACTGTTGAGACACAAAACATTGAGAGACGGAGTGTTTTCAGCAGGCCTCTAACAGTCTATTCGGCTGTCTTGGCAGCTCTGCTGTTTGTAATGAGGAAATGGAGGCAAACAGGGACCTGAGACACAATAGAGAGACGCACAATGCAGGGTGATGAGTAAGGGCAAACCTCCACAACAACACACACGAACGGATGTCACCCCGTCACTGCAGCGGAGTCACGCAGCAGATAGACAAACCCAACAAATCCAGGGACCTATGAAATCAGTTAGATTTTTTCCCAAATTCCGTATGATTTTTTTCCGGTTTAATTTTTCTGGATTCCATTTTTTTCTCTTTTAATTTTGTTAAATTAAATTTTATCACCCAAAAACCATGTGTAATTAATTGAATTCATGAAACTTTCACAATTTAACAGCAATTTATTAACAGTTTAACAAAAAGTAAATTTTTAAGGCCCTATGAAATACATTTGATTTTTTTCCAGATTTGAATGGTTTCATTACATTTCATAAATCAAAACCATCTTTAAATAATTGATTTCATAAAAAAAAAAAAAAAAAAAAAAAAAAAAAAAAAAAACTGTGTATTTGCATTTTTCTGCTAAATAAATTCTGGTAAAAAAAAATTCTAGTAAATATTCTTTCAAAAATAATGTTTTAATAATGATTTTATTATCATTACATTAAGTAATATTTCTGTCACAGTTTCTTTAATAATCTGAGTTATTACCAATAATATAAGTTAAACCAAACTTTTATTTTTATTTGGTGTTTGTGAAGACCTTTAATTTATATATGACAATAGTTTTTCTTAAAAGAAATGGTAAAATGCTCATTCAATGACTCTCAGAGCAGTTGTAGTGATTATATTCATGCATTCATGTACTCATAATATTGAGGCGGCAGAGACTGAAAACACCACAAGGTCATGCACGCTTGTAAACGAAACCGAAAAACGAAACCGAAATGTCTGCGCCATCCATTCACACAGACACATTCATATTTTAATAGCATTTTGCAGCTTAATATTCACAGACACTAGTCCATATCGCATTTTGACTTAAGTGTACTGACCTACTTTTGATCCATTCATCCAAAATTTTGCAAATTCCGTGACATTCCACATTATACAGTAAATTCCATTATGACTGGATTCTGCAATTCTGTCTACATTTTTCGCATCGCAGCAATCATAGGGCCCTACAAATCTCCTCTCTCAGAACACACACCAAGGTCCACAGCGCTTTATAAGCATTTATTTGCAGCTTAATATTCACAGACACTAGTACATATCGCGTTTTGACTTAAGTGTACTGACCTACTTTTGATCCATTCATCCAAAATTTAGCAAATTCCGTGACATTCCACATTATACAGTAAATTCCATTATGACTGGATTCTGCAATTCTGTCTACATTTTTCGCATCGCAGCAATCATAGGGCCCTACAAATCTCCTCTCTCAGAACACACACCAAGGTCCACAGCGCTTTATAAGCATTTATCTATGCCAATTATTAGGAATGTAGTAATAACAGACAGACAGTATGCAAACTGGGATCAGCGTTGTTGTAATCCAGTGGTGGACGAAGTACACAAATCAAGTACTTGAGTAAAAGTACAGACCCGTATAATAAAATATTACTCCAGTTTTCAATTTTACTTGAGTGAAAGTACAAAAGTACTTGATTTTTTATGTACTTAAGTAAAAAGTACCGATAGATGAATGTTTATTTTGCCGTTTTATATCGGCTACTTTTATCATTTAATTTTATTTTAGCATATATTTTTTTTATAATCGTACTGCTCAAAATACCTGGGTTTTTCCCAAAATAACCAATAAGGAAATAATTAATATAATAAGGAAAATATAATTAGATTTTCATAATGATTTTTTTCTTCTCAAACCAAATCACTTCCCACTTTGATAATCACTGTAGTTACCATGTTCTGAACATCACATTCTTTCTTTTTCCCTCAGATGTAATCCATCTAGGTGGTTGAATAAAAATATTTGGACTTTATTTTTAAAAGATTACCTCAATTTAGCACCAGCAAGCTCGTTAGCTAGACAGTAAGCATCAGCTAACATTGACTTATTTTCAGCATGGTTATGAATGAACATTTATATTTGTCTACTCGGCTAGTTGATCCAGATACATAGTAACTTAGGCTATGTGTGCTGACAAACAATATAAAAACAGACGTCACATAGGGCTAAATGCATAGCATTTTAGTAAAACTGCTAAACGTGAAGATGAACGTGCATGAGTTATTTTATTTTATCTGTGTTATTTTAAGGTTTTTTGACCTAAAACATAGAGACTCTGATGTTGAACATCACATCCTTTCTTTTTCCCTCAGATGGAATCTATCTAGGTGGTTGAATAAAAATATTTGGACTTTATTTTTAAAAAATTACCTCAATTTAGCACCAGCAAGCTCGTTAGCTAGACAGTAAGCATCAGCTAACATTGACTTATTTTCAGCATTTTCAACATTTATATTTGTCTACTCGGCTAGTTGATCCAGATACATAGTAACTTAGGCTATGTGTGCTGACAAACAATATAAAAACAGACGTCACATAGGGCTAAATGCATAGCATTTTAGTAAAACTGCTAAACGTGAAGATGAACGTGCATGAGTTATTTTATTTTATCTGTGTTATTTTAAGGTTTTTTGACCTAAAACATAGAGACTCTGATGTTGATGTGTCTGCATTCAAGCATTTCAGTGGGTTTAAACAGATCACCCTTTACAGCAGGTTTAGTTCACAAACAACTGACAGATTTGACCTAAATATGATTTTCAGTTACAATAATTAATCCTACAATTTGCCATTAGACGTGCACGCTCACAAGATCTCCCGGTTCCTACTTGTGAATTCAGTTCACTGGAGACTCGCACTAAACGGTTCATTTGAATCAGCGAGTTGTCGACTCGAGAAGAGCTGCAATCGGTTCATTCTAATTCGTGAATGAATCTTCGGTGCGATTTTGCGAACCGATTTAACGGGTTCATTGAAAAGAATCAGTTCGTTCATGAATCAGACACCGCTTTTGCGTCTCGGAACACGTGATATATTATAAGGAGTAACGATAAGCTTTATGAAATGTAGTGAAGTAAAAAGTACGATCTTATGCTTTGGAATGTAGTGAAGTAAAAGTTACTCAAAATAAAACTATTCCAGTAAAGTACACATACATGCAAAATGTACTTAAGTACAGTAACGAAGTAAAACTACTTCGTTACTGTCCACCACTGTTGTAATCTATAAGCATATGAAGTATTTCTTCAGTACAACCAAAACAAATCCCTTGAGAGACACACTCTGCCCTCAAATTCAGAAGGAGGCAATTGTCCGTTGGAGGCATATTACCATCACTAACAGGGTCAAGCTGAGGTTATGTCTCAGATCATGTGACTACCATGCAGATGTGAGTCTTGACTCAATGCGTGGGTCGTCTCATCCAGCCTGAAAAACGCAGGCCTCACTTTGTCTTTCACAACAACAGTTGAGGCTGCAGCATCCCAGCATTCACTCGTGGACTGTGCTGCTCTACGTAATTATGCCTCTAGGATGAGAGTCCCACATTAGCCAATGGCAGCCTGTCATTAGCACATGAAATATAAATGTGAAGCAGCAGAAATACACTCGGAGGGTCTCTGTGGTGGCAGGTGTGTGATCAAGTTGACTAAATGTGAAAATGTACTCAATGGTAGACTCATATGCAAACATCCATCCCACCATCTAAGTGTGAGGATTTAACCCATTCATCATCTCCAGATGAGACATCAGAGATGCTGCTGCACTGACAGAAAAAAAAATAAAATCAATGTTCCATTCCAGTTCAGTTTTGTTTAACCTAAATGTATTCTAATGCACAGAATACATTATTTTAAAATGGCATTAAAAGAGTGATATGCTTCTGTTGTTGTTCTTTCCTTGATGCCAACTGATAACGTTAGTCAAGTTTTCTTCAGCAAAAACAGCTGTAATTCAGCTTCACTAAATATGCTGCTTAAAATTGTTCAAGTCAGACTGAAATTATCAGGTTATTTAAACTTAAATAACCTTTTTTTTTTAACACAGACTTATTAGAAGTCATATGGCAAATAATAACATTATTTCTTGTGTTTCTGACTGTTTACTTTAATAATTACATGAAAGAAAAAACTTCATGCATTATCTTCATTATCTTCTATTTTTAATTATTATTTTTATTTAATTTAATATAGGAGTGTTCAATAACAGATTATGTTTTAGCTGTGAAATTTAATTGGTACTAGTATTAAACAACTTTTGGGTACTTTATTGGGTTTCATGAAACCCAATAAAGTACAAATTAGATTTTTTCCCTTTAAATATATACATATAAAAAAATAAATTAAAAAAACAACATGCAAAACAATGTGTCCAAAGACAATGATAATCTCAGGTTTCTCAGGATCTCATGCACTTTGTAAAATCTTAAAAGGATTTAAATTTGGAATCATTCTGCTTGACTTTAAAAGGGACAGTTTACAAAAAAATAAAATAAAGTTGTTCCAAACCTGTATGAGTTTTTTTCTTCTGTTGAACACAAAAGAAGATATTTTAAAGAATGTGGGAAACCAAACAGTTGATGGTACCCATTGACTTCCATTGGATTTTTCTCCATACTATGGAAGTCAACAGCTACTGTCAACTGTTTAGTCAACAACATTCTTTAAAGCATCTTCTTTTGTGTCCAACAGCCGAAAGAAATAAATACAAGTTTGGAACAACTTGAGCGTGAGTAAATGATGACAGAACTATCTCTTTAATAGCCGTAATGACAGTAACAACTGATCATTTACCTCAGATCACGAAAACAATGACAAGGATTTGTGATTGACTTTGACACATCTTGTGGTCTCATCACTTCTGGTGTCTACAGACAAACTCGCTGTGATCTTATCGTGTCTGGTTAGGACACAGTGCAAATCTGAATCCATGCTTAACCACTCAGTTGTCATCCATGTGCACACTCAAGCCCAAAAACAATAACATGACCTCAAATCATTGAGAATACAAGCCTAAACAGAGCCCAACCTGCCCAATGTCTAACATCAAATCCAGAGTAATATGAGAATAACTTTATCAGTCCTCAAATCCTGACAGGTTCAGGCAAGTCAAAACACAGCGCTACAGCCAGATACACAGCTCTTTGTGTTAAATACTTCCGTGATATTAAACGGTACCCAAAACCCAACCTTATCAAATGTCAGTACAGCGTTCCAAAAAGTACATTTCCAACTGAGATCCAGCTAGGTCAGTGGAAAACAGCAGTGAAAGAGCAGTCAGGGGAGTGTTTCTGGAATATGTACAGAGCCTTAGACACATCAGTGGGTTTTCTTTAGATATAAAGCATTGGGAGACAAAACCAGCTCCTCACAAAAGAATAGAAACCCCCTCACGCACTCTTATCACCAGCAGAGTTCCTCTCCAAACAAACCTTCCCGGATTGTGATGTAAGGAACAGGGTGATGACATCATAAAGAGCACTATGTGTGATACGGAGAGATCCATGACATCACAGCGGTGATTCATCGCATGACTGGTGAGTAATGCATCTTTTGTAATGTTGACACAGATGTGGTTGACACACAATGGTCCAAACATCACAGTAGAAAGATCTTAGATACCCGCTTCATCAGCATTCTTGCCTCGCAGGTTGTGGTTTCACACATCCATCCATTGATGCTTTTGTTTTTGGGGTGAGTATTGGTTCTTTCAGGTTTCAGTGGGAAAGCGGGTTGATCCGCACCCCTTCAACATTCATATGGAGGTATCTGGCTCTTCCAAGAGAGGAGAAATGTAATGGGGCGCTCTCGTGTTTACAGATCTCAAACAGTGGCTCCTTTCATTGACAACAGTAGCAGAGCTTTTCAGCCCCTGTTATGAATTAGAGCACGGCTGAATAATAAGAGGCGAATAATCAGACAATGGCAATGGAGTCTGGATCTGGGCACGTCACCCACACATTCCAGCAATTAGGACCATCACATCCATAACCACATTATACAAGTTTGTCTAGCCAAAGCCTAGTCCAAAAGACAGCAGAGTTTTTTTCAGCCACTCTTGAATATTGAGTGAATAAAGTGACAGACAACTCAAATAGAAAAGCAGAGGCATGTAAGGAATCATCCGGGTCCAATGGGTCTCATGGTGCGTTCAAGTCATGTCGGATAGATCGTATTTACGAGCTGAACGCACATGAACGACACCACAAAGTCGTTATTACGAGTGGGAAACTCAATTTTCTTTAAGCCCAGAGTTTCCGAGTTGGGGACACGAGTCAATGAGAAACATGGCAAAATCAATGGATGCAACATCTGTAGTTGACGGTACATTTTTGTTTAAATTGATAGTTTAGTTGTCCTATAAACTTAAATTGGTCATGTTCTTGTTAATGAAATCCAAGTTAAAAAAATGCTATAATTTTTGCACTTGTAGGTGAAAAATCTTTTGATTTGCTATGTTGCATTTAGCTAACAGCTTTTTTTAATCTCTGTATTTGAGCATTTGTTGATGCTGAAAATCAGTTATACTGGAATCCTGGTCTAAAAAAAATATTAAAAACGCAAAACACAATTGATGCGAATTCTTTGCTCTTCATTTTCTATAAGCAGAGTTAACGGACCGTGTTGTATTTTCTTGTAATTTATTAAAAGAAGGTACACCTCCATCTTGTGCCGACTAAACTGACTTGAACGCACCTGACGTCGTAATTACGACTTGTTAACTCGTAAGTACGAACGTCCCAGGAGGACTTGAACGCAGCATCAGTGACAGATGCGGTCTCCATCAACTTGGCTGCAACAGATGTATAGTCCACAGCACCATTAGCACGAGCGGTGACAGATATAGAGATATTTCTATTTGTGAAGGGTTGGTTGAAGCTTTTTCAGGCATTTCCCCAGGCAAACTGAACAATTACTGTATATGAAAGGTCTGTATGACTCCACTTTGAGTGATGATAAATCTATCATCATGATATAAATAAAACTCATGCTATTCTTCAAGAGAACTATTAATATAAGATGGATGGTCGGTCGGTCGGTCGGTCGGATGGATGGATGGACAGACAGATACATGGATTGATAGATAAAGAGACAGACAGATAGATGGATACATGGATTGATAGACAGATAGACAGACAGACACAGACAGATAGATACATGGACTGAAAGACAGACAGACAGACAAATAGACAGACAAATAGATAGACAGACAGACAGATAGATAGATAGATAGATACATGGATTGATAGACAGACAGACAGATAGATAGATAGATAGATAAAGAGACAGACAGACAGACAGACAGACAGACAGATAGATAGATAGATAGATAGATGGATAGATGGATAGATAGATACATGGATTGATAGACAGATAGCCAGACAGACACAGACAGATAGATACATGGACTGAAAGACAAGACAGACAGACAAATAGACAGACAGACAGACAGACAGACAGACAGACAGACAGATAGATAGATAGATAAAGAGACAGACAGACAGACAGACAGATAGACAGGTAGATAGATAGACGGATGGATGGATAAAGAGACAGACAGACAGACAGACAGATAGATAGATAGATAGATAGATAGATAGATAGATAGATAGATAGATAGATAGATAGATACATGGATTGATAGACAGACAGACAGATATATAAAGAGACAGACAGACAAAGAGACAGACAGACAGACACAGACAGATAGATACATGGACTGATAGACAGACAGATAGATAAAGAGACAGACAGATAGATAGATAGATAGATAGATAGATAGATAGATAGATAGATAGATAGATAGATAGATAGATAGATAGATAGATATTCTAATCCCATTTCCCTATTTTATTAATAAAGTATCTATGTTAACAGCTGGTGAAAGGATGTACTTTGGGTGAGTAATACAAGAAACAAAAGTTTCACTTTGTCCAACTGACACAAATAATAGAGCCCATCCCAATGAATCAGCTCTCATGTTTGCTCTTGTCAGATGTGTAAACATGTCCGTGTGTTGTGTGGATACTATTTTCGGACAGCTGGAAATGAGGACAGTATTTATCCTGACCTGATGTGAAGATTATTACAAACCCAAAACTTCAGAGAGCACCGAGCAGAGTGAGAGGAGAGCAAGAGAGCTCCCATCTGAGAGCCACATGCTGCAGCAGACTACACACACACACACACACACACACACACAGAGAGACACACACAGACACACAGACACACACACACAGAGAGACACACACAGACACACAGACACACACACACAGAGAGACACACACAGACACACAGACACACACACACAGAGAGACACACACAGACACACAGACACACACACACAGAGAGACACACACAGACACACAGACACACACACACAGAGAGACACACACAGACACACAGACACACACACACAGAGAGACACACACAGACACACAGACACACACACACAGAGAGACACACACAGACACACAGACACACACACACAGAGAGACACACACAGACACACAGACACACACACACAGAGAGACACACACAGACACACAGACACACACACACAGAGAGACACACACAGACACACAGACACACACACACACACAGACACACACACACACAGACACACAGACAGACAGCCCGAGAGAGGACTCGTGCTCGATAATGTGCAGCTTTTTATTCTTTTGGAGATCTGAAGTCATGAAAATTATAAACACTGTCCATTAATGTGACAGTTCACGCGCCAGAACAGTTGCGCTGTAACTCATTTTACTGGAGACGACTCAAGTTAACGTTAAAGTCAAGCAAAACACGCTGATGAAACCAAACGATAAAAAAGTCCAATATAAAACATTTTAAAATGCTCGAAATTGAGTAAACTACGCAAAGATCAGACTAGCTCTTATGTGGCATAATATGAGTTTGCATGGGCTAACCAAAGTTAGCCATTCCTACTTTTCTCATCTAAAAATATACAGCATCGTGTAACCATGCAGCGAAACTATTCTCGTCAAATATTTTCAAGCATGCATTTCACACAACTCACCTTGCTTTTCACTTCCACTGCGTTCATGTTCAAGCTACGCAAAGATTGCGATTTATTATTAAAGCTCCGGTTCATTTCGCTCGCTTGAAACTTCTCAGCCCGTCCAGGATGATGGGCTCGATTTATAAGCCTGTCCCGTTAATGCACGTCCGATCTTCACTCTCAAAATGCGGAAAAGTTAGTCCTCGGAGGCTGCGTGTCAGTTTTTCTTAACTTACGGTCGCGCTGCGTCTCGCTCACTTCACAAAACTTCTGCAGAAAAGTATGTGAAAGACAAATCAGCGCCTCTCTCTAGTGTCGAGGGGGAGTGGGCTAAGTTTTCACAAATTACATCATCGCTCCCTCTCCGAAGAGTCCTACTATGAAGAAGGCTTGGCTTATGAATATTAAACACGTAACGTGACGCTATTACGCTGGAGCTAACTGATTGGCTGAATAGCGAGCGTTAGGAAGTAGGCGGAGCGAATGTTAAGTTGAACAACTTGAAAAACTTCAAGGCATGTTTTTTTTTGTTTTTAGAGAAAATTACAATTTTAAAATGAAAACGTAAATTGCTCATCATCCCCACCCATCAAGAGCTGTCTTCCCTTCAGAAAGTGGGCGGTCCTTTTAAATACCTCTCGAAGGCTTGGCTTATGAATATTAATTAAACACGTCACGGGGGGGCGCTGCAGGAAGGTTACCAAACGACCTTATTAATATTAATGAGCTAGTCTTTAGCCAGAGTAGGATTTGTAAATATCTCCTGACTAGCTATCGCATATCAACGTGGATTACAATATTACATACGCCAAGTGCACTCTCTTTTAAGAAGCTGATGTTAATATTAATATGTGTATGTGCGGCATCGCAGGGAAGCGGCTCTTAGGCACCGAAACCGGACAGGGCCTGTTTTTTTTAGTAACTTCTCAGGCAAACATACCACAGGTCAATAAAAAAAGGCATGTTTATGTTTGTCTGTGGTCTCACAACTACCTAAAACATCCTGGGACTGAGAGTTCACTATAAAAGTAGCACTGAAGACTGTACTTCGTAGATAAACTTTTAAAGTCTCTATCACTGCCAAGATAATGTTACACTCTAAAAAATGCTGGGTTAAATACAACCCAGTGCTGGGTAAAATAGGGACAAACCCAGCAATTGGGCTGTTTTGACTCAACGGTTGGGTTACTACCCAGAAGGTTGTGTTAAACATTTAACCCAACCGCTGGGTGAAACCAACCCAATTGCTGGGTTTGTCCCTATTTTACCCAGCACTGGGTTGTATTTAACCCAGCATTTTTTTAGAGTGTATTAGTAGATTTTCTGATTTGAAATCAGGGGCCTGTACCATCATAGTGGCTGAACAAACTCAGGGTTACATGATTAGTTTTGAGTTGACAAAACCAAACCAATGCAGTCTGGCTTTGTTGGTACCATGAAGCTGACCATCAACTTTCTCTGTCAACTCAGGCTTTGGTGATCCTGAGTTAATAATAAAGCGCGTGCACTTGAAAGCGGGACCTCAGTAATGAGCAGCCAATCACGTGCCTTTTAACTGTGATTCACTTCTCGCAGTTCACTGCCATAGATTAAAAGATTGAAAAGTATTAATTTAAATACATTTACACAGCAAGGTGGAAAGAGCGGTCAGTGAAAGAGAACAACTAAAAGAAAACATCTTGCCATATCAGTGCAAGTGAAGTTAGTTTATAGTTGATAATATATATATGTATAGGTATAAAGAGACTCAAAAAATCTAAGCTCAAATGTAGTCATGTTTAAAGCGTTATCCATTAATTCTAAAGCTTATTTATATTCTATATTATCTGTATATATTTATATTAATTTTAAATAAAAGAGAAATCATTATTATTTTAATACGGCTTGTGTAATGGATTAAGGATATAATAAATATATAAATCATATAATTATAATAAATAATCATCACCAAAATCCATATGATTTTATCTTTAAAAATGTTTTACTATGTAGTGCCCTTTAATTTGGAGCAAGAGAAACTGGGGGAGTGGCTTTATTGCATCAGAGATGTGTCACTTTGCTTGAAGCTGATTGGACAAATTTCAGTTTGAGATCTCTAAAAAGTCTGTCTAAATATCATTTAGTAATTGCAATGTCTTCTGGTCCACATCCTTTCCTTAGGAAGGTGTGCTAGACACTGATTAATGCAACATAAAAAATAAAAAAAAATTGCTATTGTATTGTGGAGTGACACTTTCATAAACTTTTCTATATTCCTCTGATTATATAATGGTAAATATTACAATATCATAGCACAACAACAGTGCTCAGTAATAACGATAAGCCGAATACTCACAATAAAAATAATAAGGTCATATAGATCATAACACAGTCTCGGAGGTAAGAAGTGGATTATCCTTCACCTGAAATGTTTGTCTTTTCATCCTGAAATGCGAGGCAAATGTTGGATCACAATAATTAGGAACCACAGTTTCCACAAATCCCTTCATTTGACTGGGATGTTCTCTTTTATTCTGGAGGGCAAGGGCAGTGACTGTAACATCAAGCGTATTTTGCAGTATTAAACACGTATTTATACCGATTTCGTCAGGCTCCGGAAATTCTTCAGAAAGAACACAAAGAATGGCCTTCTCAGCCGCCATAACTCTTGTGACATCAGAACAGGGTGTTCAACGCACCACCGTTTCCGTTTAAAAAACGTTTTGCACAGTTTTTCATCTGTGAAAAGTTGTATATATATATATAAAATGTATTTATATATTTTTTTGTATATGTGTTGTGAATTTTTAGCTCATAAGGTGAAACCAATTTATTATTATTTTTTTTTTTTTTTTTGAAAGTCAATGAAATGCTGTTGTGGATTTTTCTTTTGCTATCGGGGCAACAAATTATATTTGTTGTAGTTTAGAAAATAGACAATTTCCCAACTATGATGACCTCCGCTTTTGAGAGGGAAGTGTATGCATGTATGCATGTATGTATTTATTTGTTTGTTTGTTTGTTAATATTCAAAAACAATGTACAGACAGTGACAGATAATCAATTATAAATGTAAAAAACTCAAATCAAATAATCAATCAAATACATGTTTTAATATATATTTTAATCAGTGACACGTAACGCTCAAATTCTTTTATGAAATAATACATCCTTCCAAAAAAATACACATTCATAAGTTTATTTTCTAAAGAATTCTAAAGAAATGAGAGAAACAGATGCATAGATAAATTGTTTACAATACGATCTATTAACTAGATAGGGCAAATTTTCCTTTCTTGCAGACTTTATTGTTAAACAAACTATCACTGTAGATATCAGTCTGGTGTGAACAAGCCTTAACAAAGGCTACGCAAAATGCACCATAATAGTAGGCTACTATATTCTATGAACACCATATTCCAAGTCATATGCAGTGATATGAGGGCATTTGCACATTTGCACTAACAATTTCTTTAATAGCACCTACATTTAAAAGTTACCCTATTGCTCCCTTGAGACTGAGGTTTGTTATTGCCACAGATGTAATGCAAAAATGTATATATATACTATATTTATCAGGACCAATGCGAACAAGGCTTTACCCGAACATTCGCATCTGTACCTGCGTGCTCGTGTAGTGTATTTTCTGACCTCTGCTTTGCTGCTGCAGGGCCCCAGAGGGCTGTGTTAAAACCCAGGCCAAACTAGAGGCCCGCATGCACTTTCATGTGTAACCCAAGACGCAAGCCAGAAATCAGAGTGAAACGCTGTGATTGCCATGGCTGATGTGGAGTCCTCTGAACTGTCCCAGGATCAGTCACGCTTGTCAGTGAGTAATGATTACGAGAGCAGGGCTGGTCTGGGATCTGCAGCCCATCTGTGTTGTGATTGTTCTCAGTGAGTGATTAAACAAGGTTAAAGGGCTTCAGGCCCTGTGGTCATGCCTGCATGCAGCCACTAATAGGCATTTGCCGGACTCTGTAAACAGTGCCAGGAAGCCTGTCATTAGGGATATCAGCGTTCAGGAGTTTGTTTGAAGCCTGGTTTTCCATTAAAGATTTTAGTGCCTACAAATCCATGTAAATATATATCGTATGGACTGTCAGTAGATCATGTTTGAGGGTTGTGTTTACAGCTTTTGGATCGCATATACAGAGGAACTAGTGTCATTTTTAAGTTAGTTATTGTTTTTCTTCACCTAGATGAACCATGAAATTGAAGCACCGTTATTATCAAATATTAAATATATTCCTGTTCGTACTCTATCTTCAGGATTGATTCACGTTCTTTTTGGCACCACTACGGGGAGACAGATCCCATAAGATAAAGCACATCTCAGACAAAGAACACCATGAGATGTAGCTTTCTGACATATTTTTAGAGGACTTTGAAAACAATCTACCTGAGAATAAATACAGTATTCAAAGTATTACACAAAGTATAACACGAAACTCCCTTTGTGCTGGGAAACGAGTTCTGGATATTGTCTGTTCTTTTACAAAACTGATCTGAAAGTACTGTTATCATATGGCCAGTTTGCTTTAGTCGACAGTACATATATGTATGCATGTCTGTATGTATGTATAGGTTTGAAATCATTAAGACTTTTTAATGTTTCTGAAAGCGTCTTATGCTCACCAAGGCTGCATTTATTTGATCAAAACAGTAATATTGTGAAATATTATTACAATTTAAATAAAACCGTTTTCTATTTAAATATATTTTCAAATGTAATTCATTGCTGTGGTCAAAGCTGAATTTTCAGCATCAGTACTCCAGTCTTCAGTGTCACATGATCCTTCAGAAATCATAATAATATGCTAAATTTGCTGCTCAATTGTTAATAATTTGCAAAAATATTAATTAAACTATATATGAATTATATATGAATTTATATATATATATATTAATTAAAGTAATAATAATCATAATAATAATAGTTTTTATTATAACCAATTCTGAAAAGTTTTTGCTGCTTAATAGTTTTGTGGATTAGTTTTTTTTGTGTGTGTGTGATAGATTTTTATTATGTTTTTTTCTTTCAAAATTCTTTAATAAATACATTTTAAAACAACAGTATTTATTTGAAATAGTGACATATTAACATATTATCTTTGTAACATATACATTTTTTTAAATCCTATTTACCCCAAACTTTTGAATGGTAGTGTAACACAGTTTCCACAAAAATGTTTTCATCATTGATTATAAGAAATGTTTCCTGAGCACCAAATCAAATGATTTTAAATTGTAAAAATATGTCACAGTATTACTGTTTTTGCTTGACCAAACAAACGCAGCCTTGGTGTGCATAAGAGCCTTTTCAAAAACATTAAAAAACCTAATTATTCCAATTTTAGACCAATAGTATAGGCCTGTATATTGTTTCTCATAGACAGCAGTGAAATAAATGAAAAGCAAATGCTGAGTTGTAAAGTCCCCCTCTTTTATTATGAGAAAACAAACAAGAAAACAAAAAAACAGTAATCTCATATGGATCTCCTGGAGTTTCAGAAGAAGGATCCCAACATCACAAATTAAGTGATTTGTGAAGTTTCCAAGAAAAAGTCTAATTTCAGTCAATAGAACTTGTAATAGAAATTTCTCATCAAATCCTCCCGAGATCAAATTATTTGAGCTGTGCTATTCAAATTCATTTTTATAGCTTCGTAGGCCCACTCTCACTGTCTCATTTGTGTCTTTTCTATTTCTAATAGGAAATTTCAAACTTCATTAAAAATGAAGCTTAAATGTCAAACTCCATGAAGTCTCCTGATCTATGAAGGAGCATCACAGAGCAATAACATAATCCTCAGGGTGGGTTCCTCTGACGCTAATAACAAATCCTTGACAGGAACAGGACATGCGCCATGAGCGAGGTTTAATATTCACTTTCATCCGTAACAATTAGATTGCTCTACAATATTCAGTTATTCCTCACGTGCCGGTGGTATCTAGGGCAAAAACAGCCCAGATTACAGCATGCAGACCACAATTTGCATGTAATAAATCATATTTCGATAACTGGTCACATCTGTAGACTTCAGTTTGAATTTGCTGAAGTGTCACAGTGAGTTGTGTTTTATTGTTTGTGTTGATGCGCGCTCAAGAAGCACTCCGCTTTAAAGGAACTGGTGGCCAGCTGCCCTGAGCTGCATATCCAGAGGAGAGGAATGAGCACTCCTCTGTGAGAAACTAAACCCCTGTCAGAAGGTTCCTGGAGAGCAGACGGAGTTCTACTTCTCCGTTTTTCAAAAGTAAACATCCCCTCAAACACACACACACATACATACATTCCTGAACACGCAAGGAAAAAGCAAAAATAAAGGGGTTAGTGGAAGAGAATGATAACAATCGAAAGAGAGGAAGGGAAAAATTACAACTTGAAAAAGGCCCAAAATCAAGTTCTGTTCCCCCTTTAAAAGCCTGATTAAAGACACCTTGAGAGTGTGTTTAAAGCATCCGGATGATCTCAGCGTCTTCAGAAAGCACAGCTCTGCTCTTACACAGGCCGCTGTGATTAGGAGCACGTTTCTGCTGGTGCTCCACTGACTTCAGCGCTCACGGCCCGTCCCGATGGAGGATGAATCAGAAGCAGCGAAGACTCTTGAACAGGACCTCCTTGATTGTGGCTCAAGCGCTGCCCCCTCCCTCATAAAGAGCTCTTCTGTCTCAACACGCAGGAGCTCAGGTTGTATTTGTTTAGGCCAGCTTTATATCGCTGAATGGGTAAGTTATGAGTAAATTCCTGCTGGTTGACGACATTCCTGAACACGCAAGGAAAAAGCAAAAATAAAGGGGTTAGTGGAAGAGAATGATTACAATCGAAAGAGAGGAAGGGAAAAATTACAACTTGAAAAAGGCCCAAAATCAAGTTCTGTTCCCCCTTTAAAAGCCTGATTAAAGACACCTTGAGAGTGTGTTTAAAGCATCCGGATGATCTCAGCGTCTTCAGAAAGCACAGCTCTGCTCTTACACAGGCCGCTGTGATTAGGAGCACGTTTCTGCTGGTGCTCCACTGACTTCAGCGCTCACGGCCCGTCCCGATGGAGGATGAATCAGAAGCAGCGAAGACTCTTGAACAGGACCTCCTTGATTGTGGCTCAAGCGCTGCCCCCTCCCTCATAAAGAGCTCTTCTGTCTCAACACGCAGGAGCTCAGGTTGTATTTGTTTAGGCCAGCTTTATATCGCTGAATGGGTAAGTTATGAGTAAATTCCTGCTGGTTGACATTCATAGCCTTAATAAAACATGTCGTGACTGTGATAATTGTAAGAAATGCTTTTTGAGCAGCAAATCTGAAGGATCATGCGTCACTGAATCCTGAGGGGGAAAACAAAACACGCAAACATGCAAAAGAAGAAGATGAAGAAGAAACAACAAACAAACATAAAACATTCATTCATGCATTCGTTTATAAATGAACGAATGGATGAAATTAATACTTTTATTCAGCAAAGATGCATTAAATTCATGAGCAGTGACAATGAAGACATTTACAATTTTACAAAAGATGCGCACTTCAAATGAATGCTGTTTTTGAACTTTCTATTTATAAAAGAATCCTGAAAAAATGTCTTGCGCTCAAACAAATGTAAGCAGACTGATTTCAACATTGATAATAATCAGAAATGTTTCTTGAGCAGCAAATCAGCATATTAGAATGATTTCTGAAGGATCATGTGACTGAAGACTGGAGTAATGATGCTGAAAATACAGCTTTGAGCACAGGAATAAATTACATTTTAAAATATATTACAATAGAAAACAGCTATTTTAATTGTAATATATATTTTTTACTGTATTTCTGATCCAGTAAATGCAGCTTTGGTCAGCATAAGAGACAAGCATTTGTACAGTAGTGTAAATATATATTAATTTAATTTAATTTTTAATTTAATTTATTTATTATTAAATATTTTATTACAATTTATTTATTTATTATTATTATTATTTATGTATTTATTTATTATTAATTTATAATTACCCAGAAGTGTACACTCACATATATTCAAAGTGTAAAGAAAATAATTGTTCATTTTTATGACATTTTTAGAGTAAAAAAAATCCACCAATAAAAATTGTAAGCTTGATGGCTCTAGAAGAGTAACCGCACACCTCTTCTGAAGTCAAATTATTTGAGGTATCATGATAACACAAAATCTACAGGATGAGTTTTGTGTTGAAGTTTAATACTTAGGGTTAAGGGCGCAAAAATAATAATTACGTTTGCTTTAGCAAGCACCAAAAATAACGTTTTATTTATATAGTACCTTTCCAAACCTCAAGGTCCTTTTTTATGAATATATTCCCTATTGTACATGATACATGCTGCCAACAAACAAACAAATGCAGAGGTTTTCCTAATGAACAGTTACGATGCACGCACGCTCAGATGAGAGAAGTGCACAATATGTCTAGAATCCGCGTCTAGCTTGCCGTTGTCAGGGTTTGTTCCTGTGCCTAAAGCCTGATGGTGTCAAAACACTCCACTTTTTGCAGAAGAATGAAAACACAAGCCATCTGGAGCAGAGGTCAAAGGGTAATTTCAGGCATGGTAATGAGGATGCTTGTTGCTGGAGGATGTGTGGAACACGCAGCAGTGGGCCTGACCGAACATTAAACATTAACAGCACTATACAATCTCAAATATGCTCTCTTTCTCTCACTGGATCCTGCACACTGCTCTTGTCTTCCTCTTAAAGGGACAGTTCACCCAAAAATGGAAATTCTGGCAACATTTACTCACTCTCAAGTTGTTTCAAACATTTATGAGTTTCCTTCTTTGTTGAACACAAGAGAAGATATTTTGGTAACCAAACATTTGACGGTAAGCCATTGATGTTCTATGGGGGGAAAAAAAGAAGCATGAAAGTCAATGGCTACCAGCAACTGTTTGCTTATCAACAGAAATATCAAAACAAAAATATCTTCTTTAATCAGCATATTAGAATTATTTCTGAAGGATCACGTGACACTGAAAACGTTTGAACGGTAGTGTAAATGTATTAATGTAAAAATTAAACATTAATAAATCCTGTAAAAATACAAGGGTGCCTGTAATAACTAAAGCTAGCAAACTGAGTCTTATCATAAAGTAACTTTAAGCTACATTTTGTGAGGTTTGTGTGACTTTGGAGCCCTTTATACAGTTAAGTGAGTGGAATTCACTATATCACTGTCGAATTAAAGTGCTGCCGTAAAACAATCCACCCTTTTCTCTGAATTCCGTACCTGCTCACCAAACTTAGGCTGCGTCCGAAATACTGTCTTGAGTAGGTACTTGTTTAAAATAAGTAATTACTTTGCGACCACAAAAGGAGGATGTTCTATATAATGTGAATGTGTGTAGTATGAAAGTAATCTGGATGTACTACATTTGCTGGTTACACTTTATTTTAATGCGTCCATGTTACAGTGTAATTATACATTTAAGTACTGAGTAATATTAATTACCTAAATTAACTTACTATATGGTTAGGGTTTGGCTTAGGGTTACTTGCATGCATAATTGTTATTATATTAGTAAGTACATGTAACGTGTAACAAGGACACCTTGACATAAAGTGTTTTAGCATTTGCCTACCAGCGTCACTGCCATTCCTAAATCCTCTCCCGTGGTCTCATGGGATAGTAAAGTGTCCATCGTATGCCCAATATAGAATCACATACAGTGTCTTTAAGTTATAGCCCTGTTGAAAAAAACAGCATATGCTGGTTAGGTATGTTTTGACGCTGGGATGCTGGTTCATGCTGGTCCTTTGCTGGTTTAAACTGGTCCTTTGCTGGTTTATGCTGGTCCTTTGCTGGTTTAAACTGGTCCTTTGCTGGTTTATGCTGGTCCTTTGCTGGTTTAA
>NW_015505427.1:257829-269102 GCF_001515645.1 Sinocyclocheilus grahami | reverse complement strand
GCAAAGGACCAGCTTAAACCAGCAAAGGACCAGCTTAAACCAGCAAAGGACCAGTTTAAACCAGTATCCCAGCATCAAAACATACCTAACCAGCATATGCTGGTTTTTTCAACAGGGAGGCTAAATTATATTAATATCAGTGGGAAAAGTTCAATATAATTAAAACTTTTTTAACCATATATTTCTGTGCTGTGTATTTTTATGCTTATTAGAGTTTTCTGTTGTTAGCTTTGCTACATGCTAACATCAACCACTATCAGAAGTATTTGTGATTATCCCAAATCATTCACTTATGAGTTTCCATTTGAGTTAGAAATTCTGTTTCTAACCTGCATTGCTAGCATGTTCACAACAGCTCAATGTATCTGGTGCACTTGCAATAACCACCATCTCCAACACTGTGTTCAAAGATAAAGCCCATTGATACTTTGAGTCAGTCAGTGACATGAACCATGAAACCTCACTAATTTACATTTTCTCTTCTGCAACAACCACACAAAGCGGATGTGTTATCGACCTGAAATCAAATCCACATTGGTTCACAGTGACTCTTCCCTCTCAGTTTTAACTAGTGACTCATTTCTGAAACTCAAAGGAGGTTATTTTTCCTCAGCGAACGGGACCATTTCCTTTGGTTTGGTACTCTGGCGGCCTGCGACATGGTTAGGAAGCAGGGTTAATTGGCTCTCTCTTTGCCCTCCTGTAAATTACAAACAGACTGGAGAGATTTCATACCACTCTTTTCCTTTGTTTTACTCGTTCTCTACCTCTGCGACTTTCTCTCTGAGGAGCTCCGTCTGGCTCATCTAGATTATCTTCTGTTCAGTGCGGCCCGCTTTCATTATCATCACGACAACCTCGTCAGTCTCCAGACGCCAGAGAGAGGGAACATCAAAGCTCTCGCAGGAAATGTGTGCTGTACTACCAGCCCGTCTGGGTCAATATAGAGGCGGCAAGCATCTCAAGGGGTGAATGGTACAAACAAGCAGCCACACTAAGCCTAGAAGTCCTTTTCAGATGGGAGAAGAAGTGTTAGGATGATCGAGTAATGTTTCCTGAATGCTGAACTGTTCAACTGCTGAATTTGAGGAAGCAGTTTCAAACTGCAGCCGGTGTCACAGGAAACCCTCAACCCTAATGTCAAAAAATCAAACTGTGGTTTTCATCTTCTCTTAAAGGCCAACCTGGGGAGACAGTTTCGAGTCTGACCTGTGTCGTCATATACCAATACTATCCTTCTGTTTCTGCTGTATAATAAAAAGAAGAGCCCAAAAATAACAAACACTGTGATTTTATTGTATTTCTGTAAACCAGTAAAAAATCGGTCAGCCGATTAATTTATGTAATAGTTTAATTATAATGTTAGCTACTTGATAAATAAAAAAATAAAAAAATAAAAATAATAATAATAAGTCGGCAAAAGCAAATAAAGTATTCAACTTTTACTTTTTTTTATTTAAATGTATTTTAATAAAAAATAAAACATTTAAACGGCTGTAAAGCAGAAAATTTGTCAGCCATTATACACTACTGAATTATTTAATCATACTGTAAGCTATACATGATAAATGAAGATGTAAATATAAACGGAGGTAAAAAGAAGTTAAAAGTATTCAACATTTTTGAAACAAATGATTTAAATGTATTTAAATAAAAAGAAAAAGTATTTAAATGACTGTAAACCAGTAGAAAATTCAGCTATTATATAAATGATTGAATTATTTAATTATATTGTAAACTGCATGACAAATTCAAATGAATATAAAACATAAGATTAAAAAGTATTTAAAAAAATTTTGTATTAAAAAAAAATACTGTAAACCAGTAGAAATTTGCCAGGTCTACTGTAAGCCACATGACAAATTGAAATGGAAAAAAAAGTATTTAAAAAGTATTCTGCCTTTGAAAATAAATTATTTAATTTAATTAATTAAATAAATAAAAATATATATTACTCCAGTATTTATTTGTCAGCCTTTATAAATTATTAAATATTTTCATTATAATGTAGGCTACATAAATTAAAAAGAAAATAGAAAATAAAATAACATCAAGAAGTTAGTCAACATTTTTTTTTTATTTAACTAAATATTAATAAAATGTATTTATACTTTTTAAACTTTTAAAATTCCTTAAACGTGTGATCAAATTCCCCTAACAAACTTGCAAGTCAGACTCATACTTTTTTTTGGGTGCCACTGTGATTTAGACATTAATTAAATGTTTATATATATGATATAGACATATTGTGAGATTTGTGCTTACATTTCCCACCACAGCTGGTTTTCCCTCCATTAATCCAGCTGTCACGCCGGCTGCTGTCAATACTACTGATCTTGTGGTTCTGCCCCTTTCCCATCAATACCCAATTATCCATTATAACCAGCATAAATCCCGAATGCCCTTCTGCATTCAATACCCAATATCCCCGATTCCCAATTAAGTACTGCAGTGCAAACCTTAACACCTAATACAGCAGCAAAGAGCTCATGCCAGAGCTGCAGTACAGGAGACGCTGCACTGATATGATATAGGAGTCCTTGCCGTCCTTCATGCTGCTGTCTCTCTCTCTCACACACACACACACACACACACACACACACACACACACACACACACACACACACACACACACCCACCCCCAGCACTACCCCTCCAGCAATCAGTCCCCTAAAGCAGCTCAGATTCCAGCGGTAGATTTATAGGACTTATAAAGTTGTAAAGGGAGGGAGCTCTCTGTGGGACAGACCTGCTGTCAGACAGGTAAAGCAGCAGAGACTCATGGCGGGACAAGGGCACGGGCCGGCTGGCACACGCGTTATTACTCACCTCATGGATCCAGCAGGGCTGATGGTGAAAGTCGATCGAAGGACAGGAAGAGACCACCCCTTTTTTGAAGGGGAGCTGCATGGATGGAGTCCCGCTTGGGCTCGAGCTATTTTCTGCTCTGCTGTGTCTGAGAGTTATTGATCGTTGTGTGCGCTCCGTGCGGCGCTCTCTCTCTCTCACACACACACACACACACACACACACACACACACACACACACACACACACACACACACACACACACCCACCTCCAGCAATCAGTCCCCTAAAGCAGCTCAGATTCCAGCGGTAGATTTATAGGACTTATAAAGTTGTAAAGGGAGGGAGCTCTCTGTGGGACAGACCTGCTGTCAGACAGGTAAAGCAGCAGAGACTCATGGCGGGACAAGGGCACGGGCCGGCTGGCACACGCGTTATTACTCACCTCATGGATCCAGCAGGGCTGATGGTGAAAGTCGATCGAAGGACAGGAAGAGACCACCCCTTTTTTGAAGGGGAGCTGCATGGATGGAGTCCCGCTTGGGCTCGAGCTATTTTCTGCTCTGCTGTGTCTGAGAGTTATTGATCGTTGTGTGCGCTGAGGTCTCGCCAACTACAAAAGGTTTAGTCACTGGTTGCGTATAACATTTCTTGGCTCAATTACGTTCAGTAAATTTGATTTCATAATAGTAGTGACAGTGCTATTATGTGGAATTAAATTAGAAACATATTTGTATTTCTGCATCTTTAAACAGTTGCGGGTTGAACAGCAGCCTAAGGTATCATCTGCATTAATGAATTTGACAGACGCTTGTATCCAAAGCAACTTAGGGGCTTTTACACAACACTGTTTTCAAATAAATAACTAAACCCTTTTTTTTTTCTTTTTTTTTTGCGCTTTGTGTTTTAGCTGTTGATTTTCACGACAATGGTGTTTTGGGGGTCTGAAAACTTTTGAAAATGGATTTCAAAATGCAAGTTGTGAAAATGATACCGTCAACATGAATTTGTGGAAACTGTGACGTCATGCTTATTAAAGTCACCATGAAATCAAAATTGAAAATTCTTATTTTTTAATGGAATACTGTAGTGTTTTTTTATAAATATCTTATCCGTGCACTTCATTATTATTCTAAAATTAATGTGCCCACTAATAATCTTTAATCAAAAACATTAGCCTCCCCTCCCCCTCAAAACGACTCATCTTCTCTTCCGGTCACGAGCTGTGGCGCAAGGGCGGAGCTAGTGACGTGAGGGGTAAACGCAGCAATAAACCACACGACAGGGGGAAAAGATGAAGCTGATGCTTCATTTTATAGCACTGACACCAGCCATGAGGGAGTATGTTACCCCTAAACATTGAAAAGATATTAGGATATTACAACAACATTACTCTTAGGACATCGCAAGCTAATTTTTTTTCATGAATATGACTTAACCTGTCAATGACTTGCTCAGTCATTCAGCCAGTCTCTCTCTCTCTCGCGCGCGTGCGAACTGTTTAGGCATGTTTTGTGCCGTTGATCGTCGTCGTCATCCTTATATAAAACATTTATTCATGCTTGGGTGTCGGCTGTGAATCAAGTGGAGAGAAATCCCCCACCACTAACTGCAAACTGGCATTCAGATCTGCCTCCATTTTGTTAGCAATACCCCAGCTTCCAACGATCCAATCAATTGCCGAAGGACGAAATCAAGTCCCGCCCTCTCATTTCAGATGCCGTTTCGCTCGGATATACATCACAGTAGAGAAGAAAAGACAATCGCCATTTTGTTTGCAACGCCCCAACTTCCAACGATCCAATCAATTCCCGAAGGACGAAACCGAGTCCTGCCCTCTCATTTCAGATGCCTTTTCACTCTGATATATTATATTATATATATAATATTTCAGTTTGAGTTATTTTAGTTCATAAAGTTAATCTAAATGTAAAAGAGAAATGTTTCCTGGGAAACTAGCTGAAATAAAATAAGGTTAAGTGTTTTATTATTTAATTTTTTAATTGATTAATTCATTGTATTTTTTATTTTATACACACTGTATATATATATATATATATATATATATATACACACACACACAATTAGTTAATTAATTGATATATAGCAATTAATTAATCAACAGATTAAAAAAGTACAACAATATGAATTAATAATATCTTCTAATAAATAGTCATGCAATAACAATAATACAATTATTCTAATTGAAAGTTATTTTTGTCTTTCTTTTGGGCTATGTCCAAGACTAAAATTAAATGCATTTTGGGCTTATAGTTAATGTGTTTTGGCTAAAAGTTAAAAAGAAATTAATTATGCAAAAAATATTTACACACAAAAACTTTACTTGTCACATAATTTCTGAAACCTGACACTCAAACACCAGAACCACACACAAAATCTGCAAAACCATACACTAATTCTCAGCCTTTGACTTAGTTTTCAATTTCATAAAGCACTGTTTGCAAAACACAACACACAATTCTCTATGTAACACACAAAAATCTAACAGGAATGTGTTTGCAAATGTTTGCTTTTGAGATGTGTTTGTGATATTTTGAATGCAGCGCTTCATTTTGCAAGAGATGTGAGGCATTTTGCATTTTGTGTGTGCAATTCTTGGAATTGTGTGTAAAGTTTCGGAACAAAAAAGTGGCAAAGTTTTGAAAACTGTAATAACTGTTTGTAATGGAGCACAGTGTTGTAATGGTGATGAATAACAGATTTAGTAGAAAAGTGTAAAAAATATCAGTAAAAAACATTGGTTAGAGATTTTTGTCATGTTCTTTTCCTCTCGCACATCTGTCCAGTGCTGAATTTTGTGCTGATTTTCAGAGTTTGACTCAGCACAGTCATTAAAATGAATTGAGCGTAACCTTTTTAGGTTTAAAAATTACGTGATTTTGAAGTGGTAAATATTACATAATGATTAATTAAGTTTTCATATGTCATAGTGTGCCAGCATTTCTTAATTTTTCTCACAGTGTGTGTGTGTAGGCCTGAGTCATATTGCACTGAGCAGTGTTTATCTAAGCAGTCTGTGTGTGTGTGTGTGTATGAGTGTGTGTTTGTCTGAGCAGGCTGGAGCACGTCCCACACCGCCAGCCTGATTGCAACAAAACAACATCAATCTCCAGAAGCTCAGGGCCTTAAATAAGTGCCCTGCTATTTAGGGAAGGAGCGAGAGAGAGACAGAGAGACACCCGGAGAGTCTTTAACTCCTCATTCTCTCAGCCTCAAGAGTTGTAGAGTCTCACAAACCCTTTAATACAGCCACTGTATCACACACAGGCCACCACTAAACACTGTGTAGCTCTGATCACTTCCATGCTGTCTCTAAACGCTTCTTGTTTGGCCTCTTTGAAGGAGCCTTTTGCACGTGTTCTCCATTACGCCTGGACAAACTTGTGGCCATTTCCATTTGGTCATTCAAAACAGCCATTTTCATGAGTCCTCCCCCATCTGTTCACAAGAGTCCGGTCATAATTCCTCTTTCCATGCCACGTCTGTTCACCATTCTCCAACTGTAGATCTCAATATGTGCAGATGCCTGAGATCTTATGCTTACTCATGGGATCTTTCTATCTCTGTTGTTTCTTCTAGATCGAAATGAGATTACAAATAGGGTTTATAGTTTCCTGCTTCTTATTTTTTTTTATCTGTGACATGTCTGTAGTCAATGATGTCTTAAGACCTGCCAAGATCATTTGCAATCAAAGTCTGAGATTTTAACTCTTTACTATCCCTATTGTTTCTTCTAGACAGAAATTATGTTAAGAGCAAATGGAGACATTTCTTGCTTCTGTTCAACTAAATAAAAAAATATATCAGTGCGTTATTAGAAGAGATCTCAACAATGTCTCCAACTGTGCTCATATCATGTAAGATATCAAAATTTGCAAAATTTTTACACATTAAAAATCCCAAATGATATATCTTTAACATCTCCATTCAACAAACTGAGATTTTTGCTTTTTCATGCTTCTCAAGTATTTATCAAGAAACACCCTAAACTTCTCACATTCTTCACACGACCTTCTGTTTTGATACTTCTCTTTCCAAAATATCAGAAAAATCCCAACAAAGTCTCAAACTGTGCTCAGATCATCCACGATACCAAAGATTGCAAAGTAAGAGATTTTACACATAAAAATCCCGGATGAGAGCTCTTTAACATTGTTTCTCCTGGACGGCAATGAGATTAAATTGAGTACAAAATAAGACTTTTGCCTTTTCATGGTTCTCAGGTATTTCTCCTGTAAAACACCCCCCCTAAACTTCTCAAACTCTTCAAACAAATCATCCAAGATACCAAAAATGAGCATTTTTGCACTTTTACATAATACAATGTATTTTTATGGTTCTCAGGTATTTCTCCTGTAAAAACAAAAAACAAAAACCCATAAACGTCTCACATTCTCCACACAAACTTCTCTTCTGAAATATATCCTCTCAAAGATCTTATCAATGTCTCAGACTGTGCTCATATCGTCCAAGATACCAAGGTTTGCAAAGGCTGAGATGCTTACACATTAAAATCCCAAATATGTTGTATTTAACATTTTCATTGCTAGACAGCAATGTTATTTCACTTTTTTTTCATGTTTCTCAGGTATTTCTCCTGTGAAAAACATCTCACATTCTCCACACAAACATTTGATCTGATACTTCCCCTTTCAGAAAAGATCTCAACAATATCAAACTGTGCTCAGATAAGCGCATCTCATCTGTGTCTATCTGTATTTCCCATAAAGAATTTTAGTAAACGTCTGAGGCAAAGTTGATACCAAAAGGAAACATGGCCGTAGCCAGGCTTTGAAAATTAGTGAGGTCCGACTGATAATATCATTATATTTTTTTTGCGTTTACCTTACCGAATGTGATATCCTCTCAGCAATAACCTGACCATGGGCTTTTTTGACTATTCTTAGTTTAATTGATGGCGATGCAGTGTTGCCAGATATTGCTATACAAAAAAAAACCCTAAACAGCAATTTCCCACTTTATTAACTTTTTAAAGTGTCAAATTAAGTGGAGAAGACAAGTCCAAAAGTGCGTATAATAGCTGGATCTGGCAACACGGAGGCAGTGTTATTTAGCTACTTTGTAGCTAGATTTAGCGACTTCCCCGCCCTTTTGGAGACTTTTTTCAAAAGTTTAGGGACAACTATAGCAACTTCTTGGACAAACCTTATTGAAGTTCTCATCTTGCCCACTGATCTACGTTCATCTTTATATAGATCAGTGAATTTGCCATTGTGATGTCATCTAGTGACATTTAGCTACCAGTTTTAGCTACTTTCAATTGAAAGCATTTGGCAACACTGGCGCGCGCACTCACAGCTCTCTCAAGCCTCGTTCACTCCGCCAGAGTCTCGCAGCGCTCGTTTTCACACCACGGACGCTAACATTCTTGCAAACTGTCTACACTGATTTTTACATGTCATGCAGACATTCATATGAGTTGTTTTAAACAGGAAATTAATCAGTCAGACGAACAAATTTATATTTTTGAAAATTTACCGAGGTCTGGATTTCGGTGAGCTCATAGCTGGCTACGGGCCTTAAGTCTCCTGAGCTCTCAAAGAGCAAACGCTGAGCATGACGGGTTCCTCTGGGTACATTTTCGAAATGTTCATTCCCATTTGGTCCCCTGTACTCTGTTGTTTCCTTTCTCCCTCTTTTCAGGCCAGCGTCTTTCACAGCCTGTCACTCTCCTGCGTTCATTTGTACGGTTCATTCTGACATGTCCAGGTGAAAGTGTGCTGAGGAACTGAAAACACTCGGCCGCTTTCACGCAGCGCGGGGTCACGGCGCCTGAATGCAGGAGCCACTGAAGCGTGCACTCCTCTTCTTTCGCGCTCCTCCTCTTTTCTCCCTCGCTCCGCTCCCCTCTGCCCTCGTCTTTGTTGCCAGGGGTTTGGGGGTACAGAGGAGCTGGTGTGGGGGTAAGGGGTTTGTGTTGTTGTCTCACTGGGGTCTGACTTGCCGTTTCTTAATGGGTTTCACAGTGGCCTCAGGCGAACAAAACAGGCCAGGGGTAGCGCAGCTGAAAGAGTGCAGTGGACGAGTGAACATTGTTCAACCCGTTTTCCCCCACCCGCCTTCCTCTCGTACTCCCTGAAATTCTCGTGGCTCCCACAGAGAGCACACATAGCAGAGGCCCCGCGAGGACAGAGGTAAACACAGCCTCTCTGACTTTCACACACACTTTGTTTTTTTCCATAGATGTAAAATCACACCCATTTGTTACTTTTCTTGCTTTCACAACAGCATGTCTCTAAACTTGAAAAAGTTCAAGTTTAAACTAGATTTGTAATTTTTTTTGATTATGTACTATAGTACACTATTATGTGGTATGTCCAAAAGTAGCCTCTATGTAAGTTTTTAGTACAGTGACAAAATTATTCCATATAGTAATCATAATAATTAATGCAAAATAATCGTAAAAAAGAACATACACATTAAAAATGTTTGGGGTGATTAAGTTTTTTTTTTTAAAAGAAATTAATACTTTTAATTAGCAATGATGCATTAAATTGATCAAAATTGAGAGTAAAGACATTTATAATGTTATAAAAGGTATTTATTTAAAATAAATGCAGTTTTTTTTTTACTTTCTATTTATATATATATATATATATACTGTATATATATTCCCACCAACCCCAGACTTTTGAACAACAGTGTAAATATAGAGCACATGAGACATTATTTGAAAAATAAATGATAAAAATTAATACTATCGAATCTGAAAAAAAGTCATTCATAAATAAAAAATAAATAAATACAAATAAAAACTTGTAAATGAAACAAATAAAAAATTATTTTAAGGAGTGTTTTGAACTCATGACATTCTCTAGATTTGACTCGGTCCCTCCTTCAGTGTCCATTTTATTGTCTGCCATGTGGAAACCATTAGTCCAAACACTCTGAGAAGTAATAGCACTCTGCAAGAAATCACTGCGTAGTTCATAGCATAAATGTATTGGATGAGTCAAGCATAACGTTTAGTAATTAGTGGTTTAGAATAAATCATAAAAGCATGATCATTAGTAAGAGTGAGGCTTTCTTTAGCAAACACCACTGACTCAAAGCGTGAATGCTGCATTCAGATCCAGTGTAATCCCTGATTGCTGTGCAGATGTGGTGCAGCGAGTCCCTCCATAGCTCACTGTCACACTGGGTAAACAGGGGGCTGCCCATATGGCCGAGGGCCCCATCTACCCTTCCTCTAAAGAAACCAGCAGCCTGCAGACTCTGCAGAAAGTCCGAAAATAGGTCGACCCTCATGACCACAGCTCCCCTGCTGGAACATATGGGTGTGAACGTGTGCGCAGACACACACACACACACACACACACACACAAAACACACACACACATACACACGCATGAGACACCTCCAGAGAGTGTTACAAGGTGTCAGTGGTGGAAGATGGACGAGAGTGGTCTGGTTTCCATTAACTGCATTGTGAGGCCAAGACTGGAGAAGTCGGTCAGGAGAGCAGCTTCGGAGGTTCCCTCACAGAAACCTAAATACAGTCTTACAGATTATAACTTTTCCGAAACTTACTTTGAAATGTCATTTTTTATTAACAAAAGATGGCTTCTATGCTTAAAGAGGTCGGCCTATTATGCTCTTTTACAAAGTCTTGATTTTGTTTTGGGGGTGTACTAGAACAGGCTCTCATACTAGGTTGTTCGAAAAACACATTATTTTTCACATATTTTACATTATTACAACACCTCTCTCCACAGTCTGGCATGAACGACTCAAATAGTTCCTGTATCAAATGAAGGAAATTTGATACAGGAAATACGAAATGTCCACAAATCCCAGAAAATATGTGTTGTAGTTCAAACGAGTCGTTCGTTGTAGTTTTTGAAAAGTGATTTCTGTTAAATAAAATATCTCCTTTTGAAGTGGACTTTGAGCTTTGTAACTTTGCAGATCTTTTTTATGCTCAAACAGCAACATTACAGACTAACTAAAGTTGAAAAAGTGAAAAAGCATAATAGGACCCTTTTAACAAAAATAAAGCATAACAGAGTCATAGGCGATTTCATATGGCAGATATCTTTAGAGAGATGACTCATGGATCAACACAATGCTGGCAGAAGATAAAAGGAACAAAGTCATTACGAACGCATTACTCAAAGACATTATAGAATTCATTGTTTTGTAGTAATCTCTTGTCCACATGTTTTTACTATATTATCTTATTATTTTTTAGTATTAATATTAATATTATTATTATTATTATTATTAATGATTATTATTAATTGAATACTTGTTTTATTAATAGTATATTATTTTGATAATAGTATAACTACTAATATAATTATAATGTAATTATAAAAAAACACTACAATAATTTTTAAATAACTATTTTAATAAATATTTGTTATACTGTATGTGTGCATATTTAAATTCATAATTTATTATTATTATTATTAATATATAAA
>NW_015505427.1:235185-255185 GCF_001515645.1 Sinocyclocheilus grahami | reverse complement strand
GTCTTACACTTCTGAAACTCCATTGCTCAAATGCTTTATAAACACTGTGTTTTAGACGATAAGTCGGCCTGTTTAATGATGCAAAGTCTGTTTGTAATGATGCACAACTGTAGTGAGGAGAGATATTTGTTTAGAGCTCTAAAAGAAGAGCAGCTGAGCATAAGCCACACATCCTGCAAAATATGTGAAAATAGATGTCAAAAACAAATACAGTATATGCATGTACACTACTATATGTATATTATTTCTATTTATAAAATATATTGTCATATGAAGTAAAATAGTAAAACATTTGAAACCTAATAGAAATTGGAACAATTTCATATTTCTGTTTTTATTTCTGTTTATTTCACTTTTAAAGCACACATTAATACAACTATTGTTGCCCAAGGTGCTGTACAGACAAAGTAAAAACAAATAAAACTAAGAACATACAAAAATAAATTCAAAATAAACACTAAAAATTCAATGACACCCCTCAATACTCAGTAGAATTAAAAGCCTGAGATAATAAATGAATTTTTAGCAGAGTTTTAAATGTAAATATAGTTGGAGCTGCTCTAACATACAGGGGTAAAAAATTCCACACTCTAGGTGCAACTACCGAAAAGGCCCGATCACCCCTAAGTTTTAATCTAGACCTAGGAACAGTTAGAAGATCAGAGGACCTAAGGGATCTAGTAGGCGTGTGTCGTTTAAGAAGGTCTGCAAGGTAAGGAGGTGCCAAACCATTTAATGATTTAGAAAAAAACAATAAAAGCTTGAATTCTATTTGGAAACGTACTGGCAGCCAATAGAACTGGTGTGATGTGCTCTCGTTTTCGAGTGCCTGTCAGCATCCTAGCTGCTGCTGCTGCTATAATGATGAACAGATATTATGAACAGTGATTTATTCTTTCGCCAAATATTTTGTTAGCTTATTAATAAGTTAAAGGTAAGTATTTCCATTGCAGTAATGCTGATGAACGTTAATGGAAAAATGATCACGCCCGAGCCTGAGTCAGGTGTTTGCTGAGGGTTACTTCGGCTGTGTCCGAAAGCTTAGGCAGCAAAAGTGCAAAAAGTTAGTTAGAAACATACATTTATACACAAACTGACCACCAAACGCAACTTTCAGATGCCATCTTTATTTTTTAGCTCAACCGTCACGGAATGGAATGCACAGGATTGTGGGATATCAAAGGCAGCAAAAAATACATCTATGCTGCCTTCAAAATTCGATCAGAATAAGGTACCTCCGGAGACAGGAAGTAAAGCAGGATTTGTATTCGGATTCTGGGCCCAATTAGCCCAGAAACACATTTAACTCAGGCCACTAGTTTAAGCTATCTGGTCAACTGATCAGGTACACACAGCAATAGTTCACTAACGTTAAGCCATTCGGCAAAGCCGGCCCAGGCTCACATAGATGGCAAACACACGGTCTCACGGCTCTCCGGAGCAGCAGCAGTACATTATTGTTATTATTGTATAGCAGCAGCATACATATTTAATTGTTTTGTTTTCTTCATTCAGCTTTGTTGGGGGTTATTTTATATGCTATTTGTGCAGCAGCAGTATGTCTTAAATAATCACGGCACCGTATCGCCATATGCATTGGCAGTAGCAAGTTCCTGTACAATAATCTACAACTACAGCAATAACCAACAGCAGCAGCAATTCAGCAGCAGCGTAGCAGATCTATTCCGCCAAGACCAAATACATTAACATTGTCATATCCATCACCATGCTAAAATCTTCAGAGAGTTGTTATGATGGAACTTTGCCCAACACTGATAATAAGTACATGTAACGTGTAATAAGGACACTGTAAAATGAAGTGTTAACCAAATAAAATATGTTTTGTTGACATATACGGTTGCTAAATATAACACCATATAAATAAATCATCATATACATATTATTAACATACAGTATGTACTGCACAGATTTTACTATGGGGAACATATCATAAAATGATATATTCATCTACTCAGAGAATGTAAATATGTGAAAAAATATGGCCTTTTATGTAACATACATGGCAATATCAGTCTTGATATAAGGCAATATATGTCATATATTACATTTCCAAATGGGCCGATACTGTCAATGTAGCACATAGATGTATTTTTAATCATTTTTAATGTTCAACTTTGAAAATCTCAAGATCCCTGTATTCTGTTTCATTCTGTTGGAGCTATTGGTCTTACTTTTTAAATGACAGCCCTAAAAAGGCTGATTAATGTATTTGTTCATCAACTTTTCTATCTTCAAATGTCCCTAAAGGGATGTTTTTATCACAATTTAACTAATTTCTGAGGAAATATTTGCCCCCTGAGTATAACTCCTAAGTAAACACACACACACACACACACACACAGGTTTGTTTTTGTGAAAAGTGGGGACATCCCATAGGCGTAATGGTTTTTATACTGTACAGACCGTATCTTCTATTGCCCTACACCAACCCTACCCCTAAACCAACCCCTCACAGGAAACTTTCTGCTATTTCAGATTTTCTATACACTCCATTCTGTGTGATTTATAAGCGTTTTGAAAAGTGGGGACATGGGGTAATGTCCTGAAAAGTCACCGTCTCCTTGTAATACCCATGTCATACCCTTGTCATTATACACATTTATGTCCTCATTTGTCACAAAAACGCGCGCACACACACACACACACACACACACACAGAAACACATACAGTACACAGGCAAACGCTACAATGCTAGCTGTGGCTAATAAACCACAGCAGTGCTAAAGAGTCATAACAAGTAAGCTGTCTAAAGTATTTCAGCTTTTGTCTTCGCAGGACACCTGTCTCTCTTTTACTCCACACAAACACAGTAATTGGATCTTAACACTGCAACAGAAACAGGAAACAAAGGCAGCGGCGTGTGAAGTTAATGCGCGGCGCTGCAGTGGCTGCGCTCACCGGAGGCCCGATCTGTCTGTGGCTTTGTGCACAGGCCCATTAATCCACATTACTGCTGGATTAATTTGGTTTGCGAGGGAGATGTTAATAAATGCACTCTGAGAGGCTCCCTGCGATTGATCACCGCTTCCCACCGCTGCGCACTCGCTCCTGTTAACCGGCAGAGAGAGATCCATCTACCCTTCATGCGTACGTACTCGAATACGGCACATTTTAATGTCTCATATTCTCTCCATCTTCAAAGAACACAATTACTGCAGGCCCTCGCTCTCACTGGCTTTATTTACATGAACTGCCGTCTGCAATAACACTTAGCTGCACATGCTTAGCACATCCTGTGTACGACAAAAAGACAATCAAATATCCACATTGTTTGGGCTTCAAAGACTAACACAATTATGGCAGACAGACATCTATCAGCGGAAAGTGGAGGAATTCTGCTGGACTGCCTCTGGAGAGAAGTTTTCATGGAAACAAATTGTAAATGTGCCCTCATAAACTCTCTGGATGGCATTTTGTCAGGCCAGTCTGTTTGTTTTATTGGGATTTTGTCAGCTGGTTACCCAAGCTAAGACTAGCAAACCTGCTTTTGCTGTTGCAGGGCTAGCAGCACTTTGAACTGCTACCGTTTATTGAATTTATCATTAGCGAGGCATTATTACTGTTTCCTACAGATAACATGATTTAGGAAGCAGTGTGTAGTGAATTGCTCTTTTAAAACAAGTTTTGCTAACTTCCAACTTCCAAACAGCTTTTCAGAATCCTCTGCAGCAAACTAAAACCAATAAGGAGATCTTCAAAAACCTGGAGGAAGCTATGCGTCAGACTCAATTGATCTCAACAGCAGTTGCTCAGATGGTGCAGGGCTCCTTAAAAGTATAAACACATAATATAGCATATACTGTAAATAATTAAAACTGTTATTGGACAAATATGCTTTTTAGAGGCTGGTGTTGTACTTATGACATCTACCAGCAGAGGCCAACAATATGCTAACCACCCTTTAGCAGCATGCTTTTAAAAAGGGAATTTATTATGTAAATCATATACTTTAAAGCAATATACTTGAATATGAACTGAATGTAATGTTCTCAGAATGTTCAGTTGCATGTTACAATTGCAATTAAATTAAAATGATTATAGTTTAAATTTATATGTTGAATTGCACAGTGCCTTTTTGACCCACTCATCTTTAAATGTAATTTCATAATTACGTCTATTGTCTTTGAAATATGGATGAAGTGTACGGTTGAATGCACTGACAAGCATATATAGTTAACTCAAATATACTTTAATGTAATTTCTGTTCTAGCTTGTGCGTCATGTATTAAAATACATTTGGGCCATTCCACAAAATCGGTGCCTTTTGGGCCCCTAATAAATAATCAAACATAGATTTAATATAGCAACAAATAAATGTGTAATTTAAAAACATAACAATACTATGTTATGCTTTCATTAATATTACATAATATTATTTTGAATAATTTAAACAGCATTTATTCTGGTAAGGGTAAGGTTTTTGGCCTGTCCCTCACTATGATTTTGCAATGTCATTGCATTCATGCAATGTCAGTCCTGTTACCATTTTTTTAAATATAAATTTAAACATTATTGCTTACATTTAATATAATCCATATCTACAAATAAAATCCTTTCAAAGTGTACAATATGTGCTTTTGTGAACTTGACTATTAGCTAGCAATTAGGAAATGTGTTTGAAATCGTCAAACCTGTTACTGTCAACTCTTTTTAGAGTAACAGGGATGACATTGATTAGGTTTGACCTTGTTTTTAAAGATTGTCTGTGTAAAATTCAAACATTATAAAGGTCACCCTCGGTATATTATTGAGCTACTGCCCATATCCTTCAGTGGCATATGAGTCTAAATTAGTATCTAGTAACGCTTGTGTACCAGGGTAACAGGGTTGACAAAAAACCAAAACATGAGGTAGAAAAATAGTCATAAAATAATAAATTACATAGCCTGATATGGCACAATACAATTTCTTGTCATTTAAAGGTGCCTTAATTTAAAAATATTGATTAAGCTTATTTATTTATTTTTTTTTTCCAAGTGGAAAAGGCACCAATTTTGTGCAATGACTCATTTGTAATTACATATTTGCAATAATGAAGTTATAATTTAGTACATTTATTATATTTCAACTTAAATAACATACTACAGTTTAAAATTATAAATAAGTACTTTACATGTGCTTTAGTGTGTTAGTCAGCACATCAAAATAAGTGTATTTCATTAAAGTGCAACAAAACGATTTTTAAAACATAATGATTTAAAATGTATTTTAAAGAAAACGTTTAATTTGACATTATCACTAAACGAAACCATCATGAATGTACTCGTTTAAATACATTTAAGTAGCCTTTTGATTAATTATTAATATTTTACTATAAAACTCACTATCAGTACACATTCAATTAAACACACTTCTTTTTACAAAGGTGGTCAAACCTTCACCATTTGACAATATAATGCTCCCTTTTTCTGTCTAGGGCTGTTACAGAGACAGGTGTGATTTTTCAGGACACCTGTTTCTGTATATCTGTCAGGTAATAGTGATTTTTATGCATGCTGTTCTTGAAAAAGAAAAAAAACCTAAGAGTATCATCTATACCTGCTAATGAGGAGAGACAGGTTTTGGGGACACCTGGTGCAGAGCATCTTACCGTCCATATGGCATCCCATCAAACTGCGTGATGTTTCAATATAGGTCAGACTTTACGATAATCATGACAGCCCATACAGATGAATGGGCTGTAAATGAATGCTAATTAATCACAACCTTAAACTGCATTCTGATTTATCCACTTAAGCAAAGAGGAAATGAGTCAAAGAGATTATGATTGAATAATCAAAGCACTAAATGGGTGCTTGAGCATCTTAACACGTTCACACAGTTGCTTTTGTTTCTCTGTGAACAACCTGTATCACAGTTGGCGTCAAATGCTGGATTTCTGGTAGATTATTATAAAGTTTTCTTCTGTGGGTTTTAAAGTGTGTGGAAACGTGAAGCCGCCTCGGGCCTTGTGGGAGGAAGAGCCCATCACTGCCTCTGCACGGCTCACAGGCCAAACAGGAAGTGCCTCCACTTACCCGATTAAAGTTCACTGATTTAAAGGGAAACCTTATACTCCCTGATGGCACGTTTTCAATAGAATTATTCAATTAAGTTATCCGAAGATCACTCCACAGCCGATCTCACAGGATAGGGCAACATAAACGGATTTCCACAATGAACCCGGTACATTCATGAAGGGGGAAGGAGAGCGGGAGAAAGAGAGTCATTCTGGCTGTTCGCCCATAGGCATAAAACATACTTACAGCGTCAACTTCAGCATTTTTCTCATGTAGAAGTGTGGCTCAGTCACGTCACAGTCAGAGTATGTCATGCAGGCATGTTCTTAAAGGGACAGTTATTCTAAAAATGAGCGTTCTGCCATTATTTCTTCCATGGAGCTCAAAATGAGATGCTGTGAAGAATGTTCACACTGCTCCACTCAATGAAAATAAACGGTAACATCAAGATCCAAAAATGACATTTAATTATTCACTAAAATTCTCAATTCTCTTCCACATATATTTTCAAAGACATACTGTGGAAAGTCTGACATCAGACAAGTCAAATTTCATTGTTTTTTTTTAAATGGAACTGATCGTTAGGGTCCAGATTGAAAGTTACAGCAGAAGGAAATATTTTCGGTGAATAATGACTTAAATTTTGGTTTGTTCTACACACAAAACTATTATATAACTTCAGAAGACTTGAAATTAAGAACACAAATCATATGCACTACTTTGTGGCAGTGTTATTTCAGTATTTTTTATATACTATATATTCTTGATTTATATCTCATATTTTGAATTATAGCTTTAATTTTTATAGTTTCAATTTTCATGGTCAGTTTACTTTCATGTAAAATGTGCATTTGTCATTTTTTCCAATTTAATTTGAATTTTTTTTTAAATTTCAGTTTAATTTTAGAGTTTAGTTTTAGATTTGATTTATGTCCAGTTAGTAATGTTTGTGCTGCAACTTAAACTTATTTCAGTGGGTTGCCAAGGCAAACTTGATCATTTTTGTTTAGTTTTTAGTTTTTTAATTTTACTTTATTATTTAATTTAATTTAATTTAATTTAGTTTAGTTTAATTTTACTTTATTTTATTTTAGCTTTAATTCAATTAACAAAAATGTTTTTTTTCCCCATTCACTTTCATAGTATGGAAAAGAGCAGCACAGACATTCTGCTGAATATCTCATTTTGTGTTTCACAGAAAAAAAAAAACGAGGGTAAATCTCCAAAACATTTTGGATGAACTATAACTAAAATAAAATTGTAACACTTCACAATAAGGACACTAACTACATTAATGTGAACTAACATTAAATAAAACTTCTAACGAATTTAACAATTTGCATTCATTTTAATCTTAACATTTAATATTTTAAAGATTAACAGTTGTATCTGTTAACATGAGTTAATGTAAGTTGAACAAACAGGAACATGAACATTTTTATTAATTAACATTAACAGTTAATAAATGCTATAAAATACACTGCTCATTGTTACTTTATGTTAGTTAGTTAATGCATTAACAACTAATATTAAATGAGACCCGATAGTCGAGGGTAAATCTCCAAAACATTTTGGATGAACTATAACTAAAATAAAATTGTAACACTTCACAATAAGGACACTAACTACATTAATGTGAACTAACATTAAATAAAACTTCTAACGAATTTAACAATTTGTATTCATTTTAATCTTAACATTTAATATTTTAAAGATTAACAGTTGTATCTGTTAAGATGAGTTAATGCAAGTTGAACAAACAGGAACATGAACATTTTTATTAATTAACATTAACAGTTAATAAATGCTATAAAATACACTGCTCATTGTTACTTTATGTTAGTTAGTTAATGCATTAACAACTAATATTAAATGAGACCCGATAGTAAAGTATTACCATAAAAATGATCACAACATGTATAAAGGGGATACTTTTTATGCATGTACTGTTATTTTCTATAGGTTGCTATTTTGACCTGTTTCTTCTTAGAAAGTCTGTGCTCAGAAAGCAGAGCTAATTAAACGCTCTTAATTCAGACACACATATGACTTACCTTCTATAAGTACTTGATAAACAGTGTGTTATCGACTGAAAGCAGTGTGCATGCAGTGTGCCAGACTGACAATGATTTAAAGGTCTCTGTCCCACATAGCTCACAACTGCATAGAGAATAAGCAATGAGGTGTTTTCCACACGTCAGGGTCACCACAGGTTCAATCATCATTTTCAATTGTCTTGAGAGCGAACATAAAATGCAACTCCTTAATCCTTTTATGTGCACTCAGTGGGAGAAGAGGGACAAACCCGTACAGCAAACGTGCTGAAGTGTTTGTAATGTAGGCTGTGTTTCTTGACTGACGGTGTTGGCAGTGAGAGGGAGAGAGGTGGACAGATCCTCCTCCACCCGCAAGACTCTTTCCTCTCTCTCCCACAGCGGCCATCTGTCCGTCCAAACCCCCGCAATGAGGCAGCATGAATCAGCCCGAGATATGAGCAGAGCTAGCACACACAACTACAGATCTGATGTAAGACGCTACTGTCTGCGTGTCTGCACAACAGCTTCTCTATGCTGCTCATGCTGCTTTAATTCAGCACACATGCGCCAATATTTTCTTCAGAAAACCTAAAATGTGTTTCATGTTGTAACATCAGAATAAAATGTGTGTGTTTTTTTAATAAGGGCCTGCATCTAAAGGAATAGTTCACCCCAAAATGAAAATGTTGTCATCATTAACTCACCCTCATGTTGTTCCAAACCTGTATGAGTTTCTTTCTTATGTTGAACACAAAAGAAGCTATTTTGAAGAATTTTGAAGAACCAAACAGTTGTTGGTACCCATTGACTTCCATAGCAGAGAAAGAAATATGTGGAAGACAGTGGGGAACATTGATTGTTTGTTTAACAGCATTCTTCAAAATGTCTTCTTTTATGTTCGACATAAGAAAGAAACTCATACAGGTTTGGAACGATGGAATTATGACAAAATGTTTATTTTTGGGTGAACTATCCCTTTAATATTGCTAAATCAGTTACCAATGAAAGTAGTCAGATCAGCCAAAAGTTTTCTTTTCTGTTTTGACATATTTCCTGTTGAAACTAGTTAACTAAAACTGAAACTACTACAAAAGCTATTAAAAATGTTGTTACTTGAAAACACACACACACACACAGGTTTGTTTTTATGGTTTATGGGGACTCTCCGTAGGCGTAATTGTTTTTATACTGTACAAACCGTATTTTCTATTGCCCTGCACCAACCCTACCCCTAAACCTACCCCTCACAGGAAACTTTCTGCATTTTTAGATTTTCAAAAAAACTCACTTTAATTCAGCACACATGCGCCAATATTTTCTTCAGAAAACCTAAAATGTGTTTCATGTTGTAACATCAGAATAAAATGTGTGTGTTTTTTTAATAAGGGCCTGCATCTAAAGGAATAGTTCACCCCAAAATGAAAATGTTGTCATCATTAACTCACCCTCATGTTGTTCCAAACCTGTATGAGTTTCTTTCTTATGTTGAACACAAAAGAAGCTATTTTGAAGAATTTTGAAGAACCAAACAGTTGTTGGTACCCATTGACTTCCATAGCAGAGAAAGAAATATGTGGAAGACAGTGGGGAACATTGATTGTTTGTTTAACAGCATTCTTCAAAATGTCTTCTTTTATGTTCGACATAAGAAAGAAACTCATACAGGTTTGGAACGATGGAATTATGACAAAATGTTTATTTTTGGGTGAACTATCCCTTTAATATTGCTAAATCAGTTACCAATGAAAGTAGTCAGATCAGCCAAAAGTTTTCTTTTCTGTTTTGACATATTTCCTGTTGAAACTAGTTAACTAAAACTGAAACTACTACAAAAGCTATTAAAAATGTTGTTACTTGAAAACACACACACACACACAGGTTTGTTTTTATGTTTTATGGGGACTCTCTATAGGTGTAATGGCTTTTATACTGTACAGACCGTATATTCTATTGCCCTACACCAACCCTACCCCTAAACCTACCCCTCACAGGAGACTTTCTGCATTTTTAGATTTTCAAAAAAACTCATTCTGAATGATTTATAAGTCTTTTGAATTATGGGGACACTAAAAATGTCCTCAAATCACCTTCTCGTTGTATTACCTATGTCATACCCATGTTATTATACAAATTTGTGTCCTCATAAACCACATAAACATGCACACACACACACACACATATTTTTTTTTCTATTTTTAAGCTAATTTTGAATTTCAGCTAACTACCAAGACACCATTTCTCATTCTAGGTTAGTTCAACTGAATATACAGTACTAATATAATTATAACTAAAACTGAAATAAAAAATAAAAACTATTAAAATGACAAAAGCACACAATAAAATGAATAAAACTTTAACAAAAAAAAAAATTATATTTCTTATGAGCCTTCGTCATTTATTTATTTATTTGTTTGTTTGCTTGTTTGTTTGTTTTTTATTTATTTCAGATTTGGAAAATTGTAGTAAGTATCTTATTTCAGTTATTGCAAAGGCAACTTCTCTAAATTTCATTAACATTTTTTGTCAAAGTTTTTGTCTACAATTTTTATTTCCACTACAGTTCAATTAAAGTGCCCCTATTATGGGTAATGAAAGGTTTTATATTTTGGTTTTGGGAGTCCCCAACAACAGTTGACATGCATGCAAGGCCAAAAAACACTTTCATTGTCTTATAATATGCATTTATTTTTACCTTTCTTGCTTAAGGACTCCCAAACGATTCGCTCAACGATTCATTTTTCCAAACCCCTCCTCTGCAGTGATTGGTCGGATTGGTCTCATTTTCATTTCATCATGAGCCTGTAATCAATGCCTGATAAAGCAACGTTTGTGAGCGCAGTGCTGCTTTATTTACAGCGTTACAACAGCGGCACCTAGTGGCAAAGAATGAATTAGCATTTTCATTCAGACCAAGGCGAAAAGACCAACAAGTGGGCGGGCGATATGCTAATGTTTCATGTTGACATCAACATGAAAAGGCTTGGGATTCTTTTAAAAAACGACTCGCTTCAGTGATTCAGAGTCGACTCTTTCTTTTGAGAGACAATAACTTTATACACGGTGCACTTTCAGATTTAACACTTTACAGGAAGTTTTCATTCACTTAGAGCTGTGTTACACACTAAATTAAAGATAATTTAAAAAAATCCATAATAGGGGCACTTAAACCAAAACGATTTTTGACCATTTTACTACACAATGAGAACAGTAATGCTATTTAATCAGTTGCAGATGGTGTTAGTGGGAAGGCAATTCTCATTCTTGAGAGTATTTGAGTCATGGATACGTGTGCTTCATTTTCCAAGGAAGAGAAATGTATAAATGTGTTAATCTGAATTGTTTTGAAGTTCACCAGTATAAAACGTACATACATGAACAAAAAGCCACAAACCTCTCGTTTTAATTTCATGGGGTCTTTATAGTAACAAAACCTGCTTTCACTTGGGTATCACAATAAGATTATTATATGTGAATAGACCAATTTATCAAGAGTCACATGATGACCTGTGGACGGACATTGGAAGGGACAGCGCTCATGTGTGTGACCACAAACACTCGGATACAGTGAGACACAGTGACAAACCATTGACCAGCTGTGCACATCTGCATAGAAGCTAGACAGACAGACAAATTACTATTGAAGAGTCTATTTCTGTCTCTTACTGGAAACGGATCACACTGAGAATAAAGCACTGAAATGACTAATTATCCAATAACATCAAAATGAGTCATCCTTGTGGAAAATATTGAAGAAAGGACGACTGGGGCTAGTTGTCACATTGGGAAGTTGTAACAAGGGCTCTGTAAAGTTATGAGTCAAAAGTCCAGTCACGCAAATGTGTGTTTTCTCCAGCAGTCGTTTCTATGCCTGTGTCCAGAGCAATTTAAAACTGCTGTTGTGTTAAATGAGGATGATTTTGTGAATTCTGTCATCCAAAGTAGAATTACACCACCGTCATATTTTCCTACAGCTGCTGGGTGAATATGAAATACAGTGAGACACAGTGACAAACCATTGACCAGCTGTGCACATCTGCATAGAAGCTAGACAGACAGACAAATTACTATTGAAGAGTCTATTTCTGTCTCTTACTGGAAACAGATCACACTGAGAATAAAGCACTGAAATTACAACAAACATCAAAATGAGTCATCCTTGTGGAAAATATTGAAGAAAGGACGACTGGGGCTAGTTGTCACATTGGGAAGTTGTAACAAGGGCTCTGTAAAGTTATGAGTCAAAAGTCCAGTCACGCAAATGTGTGTTTTCTCCAGCAGTCGTTTCTATGCCTGTGTCCAGAGCAATTTAAAACTGCTGTTGTGTTAAATGAGGATGATTTTGTGAATTCTGTCATCCAAAGTAGAATTACACCACCGTCATATTTTCCTACAGCTGCTGGGTGAATATGAGTACACAATAAAACCACATTCAGACAAGAGTCGGTCTGGGGTCGGTAAGATTTGTTAATGTTTTCGAAATAAATGCTTATGCTCAATCAAGGCTGCATTTATTTGATCAAAAATACAGTAAAAACAGTAATATTGTGAAATTGTATTACCATTTAAAATAACTGTTTTCTATTGTAATATATTTTAAGATGTAATTTATTGCTGTGATGCAAAGCTGAATTTTAGCATCATTACTCCAGTCTTCAGTGTCACATGATCCTTCAGATATCATTCTAACATGCTGATTTGCTGCTCAAGAAACATTTATTATTATTATCAATGTTGAAAACAGTTGAGCTGCTGAATACTTTTGTAAAAACTCTGATACATTTTTCAGGATTGTCAAATGTTCAAAAGAACAGTATTATTTAAAATTTGAAATCTTTTGTAACATTGTAAATGTCTTTACTGTTAATGTATCCTTGAATAAAAGTATTAAATTCATTAAAAACTGAACCCAAACTTTCAGAGGGTAGTGTATATAATGAAAATAGATTTTAAATAGAAAATAGAAGTAAAATTTTTGTTGTCAAGACTCTGTTGACAAAACTGATCTACTCAATAGCTTTACTGTATTTTCATAAATTATTCTTTCAACAGAAAAATGAACTAAAATTAAAATGTAAACAGAAAATATATAAATAAAAACTGACATATCGGAGGGATATTTGAGGGGAAAAAAACAGACAACAGCCATGAGTTATTTTTTTTAATACTTTCCGGTATTATTTTAGTGTTATTTATATTTATTCATATTTTGAATTAGTTTTTTTTTTCTTCTTTTGTTTTTTGGTTTTAGTTAGGTTTTAGCAATTTCGTTATGATCCTTTGTCATTTTTGATAGTTTTATTTTTTAAATATTTTTTATTTAGTTTTAATTAATATTTATTTTATTGCGCTTGAGTAATTTTAGTATTTCAATTTAATTTCAGTTAGGTGGTAGGGCAGTGTTTTACTCTTATTTTTATTTATTTATATATTTAAAGTTTTCGTCAAATGTTCTCATGAAAAATTGTCATAAAAAAATTCCCTGGCGTAAACAGTCTCCCTCTATATGACTTTACCTTATTAAAAATCATCACTTCAGGTACGTGAGGCCTGTCACATGACTGCCAGACTCTTGAAAAGCCATCTTTTCTCTTTGCTTCTGTCTGAAAGCTCTTGTTGCGTCTGAGGCGCTCTGCAGTGGACAGCTAGAGCTAATTAAAGAGAATTAATGGTTTGGTGTGAGAGGAACTGCTACATCGTCAAACATAAGCAGAATGCGGCTACACCTTACACAGCGTAACCTCACACGCCTGGGAACGCTTGCTGTCAGAGTGGTGTTTCCACGGCGTCAGGGTCGTGCCCTTTGACCTTACAGATCTGTGGAGGGCTCAGGTCGACAGGGGAGCTGAAGGGACCCCTATTTTTTGTGTCAAGAGGAATTGTGAATGAAAAATGGATGGATTGGGGAGGTGAAGGAAGGAGGGAAGAGGAGATGACTGTGTGGAAAAGAGAAAATGCGAATATATTCACATATAATATGAATGTGATGTTCTCGCAGCGGGGCTGTAGAGTTTTGTTTTTGTCTTATCTCTGTACAAAGCTGAGAGTCATTCCCACCCGGGGCGACACATACCGCAGGGGGTACTTGCTGGGAAAGATTTCAGATTTGCTGTGTTAAATCTATAAACCACAAATTAGTAGATTAAAATAATTAATTGTAATTAATGTCATGTTTTTTATACTGAACACATTTAATTCCTTTTTATGGCAAGAAAACAAAACAAAAAAATATGTGCAAATTGTGTTATGTTACATATACTCACAGAGGAATAGCATTTACAAAGAATAAAACAATTACTGATCCAATATCTCCAGAAGAGTTATATTCTATTTTTAAGTATATGCAGCAGAAGATTAGTTCACTAAAACAATGTATCAATTTTTCTCAATTTTATCTTATAATCTACAAAAATGTACATTCAAATGTTAAATAAATAAGATTTTGAATAGTTTTAATTGATGTTTAATTGTTTTTTAATTGTCTCATTCTCACCAAGGCTGCAGTTATATGATCAAAATACAGTAAAAAAAAAAAAAAACGTAATATTGCTAAATATTATTACAATTTCAAATAACTTCAGTATCAGGAATTCCACAAAAATATTCCTCAGCACAACTGTTTCCAACATTGATAATAATAATAAATGTTTCTTGAGCTGCAATCCTTTCTGACGGATCATGTGCCACTGAAGACTGGCGGAATGATGCCGAAATTCAGCTTTGCATCACAGCAATAAATTACATTTTTAAATATATTCCGATAGAAAACAGTTATTTAAACGTAATAATATTTCAAACTATTATTCACTGCTTTTACTGTATTTTTAAACAAATAAATGCTTTGACCTGTAGTTTATAAATGAAAGTCTATATGGCCCATAAAACTACATGCAATAAGAAAAAAATTATAATTGAAAATAGAAGAAATACAGAAACGATAAATGCTTTTATAAATAGATTTATAAGTGTAGCATCTCACACTACATGGCACTGCTTGACACTTCATGTCAGCTATCCAGTAAATGTGTAGGTGATGTCTGCCTGTACCAATGTGTCTTTTTATGTTTGACAGGAGGAAAAAGAGTGTTTTATTTAATTTAGTAAGCTGACAGATATATTTCCAAGAGTAATTGCTTTCAACCAAGGGTAACTAACTGACCACAGTCAGCCTATTTTGATCCAGTTATTCCATTCTGAAGGGAAAATGTCTGAGTATTTTCCATACATAACACACGGGGTTGCTGGGGCTGAACCAGTGGAAATGGACATTAATAGCTGTCATCCTGGGTGAGGCTTCATAAAACGTTTTTGAACAAAATGAAGCCATTAGGACTACTATTATTTGATTTTATTTTGCATTAGGACAGTATTTTCATGACTTTCAATAGATAGAACATTTCTATCTAAATTGTCGTTACTGTCATGCATCAAAATAAAAACGGTAATATTTATTTATTTATTAAATGTACTATTACACACTACATACTATTCAAATATCATTCTTTTTCATATTACATAAGGATGCCATTTACCGCCTTAATGATAATTTGTTAGTAAATGTGTTTAATCGTCATGCAAATAATGTACCAATGCAAAAAAAGTCTTAATGGTCATAAAACGTTCCTTCATGTTCTTTAAGAAAAATCAAATTTGCTATTTTTTCTTTTGATTTTGGCGTGAAATAGTATCGCAGGCATGGTTTTTTTTTGTGAGATTCACCCTCTTGCACTCTCTGTCTCCTGTATCTAAGCACCAGTGAATAAGTAATTGCTTGAGAGCACATTTAAAGCATATTTTTCACAGTTGGCATATGTATCTGTAATTGTATGTCTGTCTGAATCAGTTAAAAGCTGAAATAAAGCGAGAAAGAGAAATGAAGAGTGTGAGCGGGAGAGACGTTTGGGGGCTGTTCCTAATTTTGTCGTCAAACAGTAGCGAGTGTAGCGTGTGTTTTGTGTGGAGCTGGGTATAATAACTGTGACAAAATCTCATTAATCCAGTTAGACTGAGCCACTAGTGCCTTGTATTGTCACTTATCCCTGGGCCCTTTTGACTGCCTAACTAGCATCATCTCCATGGTGGCAGAAGAGCAATGCTTCACACGTAAACGCAAACTTTTCTTTGTCTGCCTGATAACACTTGACAAACAGCGTGTGGCTTGAAGGCGTTAGCTGAGGGAATGCCTGGGTTTCGAGTTTAATTCGCATATGGTTCAGGTTCAAATCCAGAAACGGCCGTACTCATTTTTAATAACACAGAGCAGCTTCCTCGCCAGGCTGAGGCTGTGACCTCATTTCCTTTGTTGGGCTGCTGCAGGAAGCACGGTCAGCCTCTTCCTTTCACACTGTGACAGCTTGATGAGGGGTGACAGCTGGGGAAATGAAGTTCAATCACAGCTAAATCTACTGAGTAAATGAATGATCAGCATGTTTTTATGTACATGGCACATCTCACACAAGTTTTGCATCACAATGATGCTTGAGTAAACTTGAAGTGGACCTGAAAAACTGGATTTTTACATTTTGGACAAAAAGTGAGTGGTGTTTGCACATGCAAAAACTCACCAGAGTTATGTTTGCCAGGGTGTTACTATGCGGGGGGCAATCAGGTGATGTTCTGATTGGTTGTTAGTAGTGGCCAAGGTGGCAACGCTCTAAAAAAATAAAGATTCGCAGGTTTTCACAGTGATGCAATAGAAGAACCATTTCTGATTTCCCAAAGAACCTTTTAGTAAACAGTTCCTAAAAGAACCATTTTTTCCCCCTAAGTGTGAAGACCAGTGTGGGGGGTAACGCAAAACAATTAATAAAGCAATAAGCTCCAAGAAGCCGTGGTTTACAGTGAATTTATAACAGCTAAGGGGCATTGTTAGGCACTTCGCTTCATGCCTAAAAACGCCCCTTAGCTGTTATAAATTCACTGTAAACCACAACTTCACGTGGTTCATTGCTTTTATAAAATGGTTATTCCATATACGTAGTAAGGTTTCACAAAATTAAACAGAGCAAATGAAGTGTAATGATATTAATACAAACATTATTCTTCCGCCAAACAATGTAGTTCCTCAGAATTGGTTGTGTTTCCAACAAAGGGGCTGCCGAGCAACACACAGACGTGAACAAAGGTGTATGTTTGTAGAGTAATTTACAACAGCTTTGAACGCGGCTCAGCCAATCAGAATCAAGGACCGGAACTATCCGTTTTATAATGTAATTTACATAATCAGATTACTTTTTTTCAAGTAACTAGTAAAGTAATGCACTTTTTAATTTACAAAAAAATATCTGAGTTACTTTTTCAAGTAAGTAACACCAGACTACATGTGACTAAACACGAACATGCATTTACTCATCTCACACACACACACAAAAACAGATATCAGTATCCCTTAACTCAGAATATGACACAAACCTGCAATTATTAAATAAGTTAAATGACACCAATATCTTTTATGCATTTAATCCCATTTTACTTATATTTGCTAGAGTTTCTCGTCGCCATTGCCTTTGTCTTGCTTAGTAGAGACATTTGAATAATGACTCCACTGTCTTCAGTAGAGCTGCTTATCACTGAATTGGGGTGTGTTTCCTGTATAATGACGTACTGTAATTCGCTGATTAACCACCATAGTACGGTGCATTGTTGTGGAAACTAACTAGCTAGTCACGACTGTTTCTCAAACATGGTCGCATCTCCATCAGTTGAACCATATTGGTTCAACGATATAAGGCTTTCGTTAATGACGTCATGTGCATGTGGTGGAGTAATAACTTATGATGATGAATTGATTTTAGATCTCTGGAATGCTGAACATGACACCTGACTACTTTTTTTTTCGTTCGCTGTCAGTTTGTTTTATTTGATTTTGATGCATCATGGTTTCCCTCTTACGTCATACTCTGGGGCTCCCTTAGACACTTAGGCATGCATTTAGGCAAGTCTTCAAAAATGGCACTTATTGAGGACGTATATACATATTTAAAAAATAATGAAACATATAGATTTTACTGAATGTTTGCTTGCTTGTTGTGCCCAAGAGCATAATTATTTAAGTCCATATGTCTTACTAACAAGAATCTACACTTCTAAGCACAGGTCCAGAGCTGTGGTTCCAACCACGCAAGTTCGCTTGAATGTTTGAATATTGAAACACCGAATCGTTGAACTGTGTTAGTAACGACAGAACTTGCGATCATGGTTGGCTAACGATGTTTTTGGGAAACGAACCCTTGAACGTGTTTCATAATAAAATAACTTAATTGTTAGCTATGTTTTCGTACGGTGCATTGTTGTGGAAACTAACTAGCTAGTCACGACTGTTTCTCAAACATGGTCGCATCTCCATCAGTTGAACCATATTGGTTCAACGATATAAGGCTTTCGTTAATGACGTCATGTGCATGTGGTGGAGTAATAACTTATGATGATGAATTGATTTTAGATCTCTGGAATGCGGAACATGACACCTGACTACTTTTTTTTCGTTCGCTGTCAGTTTGTTTTATTTGATTTTGATGCATCATGGTTTCCCTCTTACGTCATACTCTGGGGCTCCCTTAGACACTTAGGCATGCATTTAGGCAAGTCTTCAAAAATGGCACTTATTGAGGACGTATATACATATTTAAATAGAATGAAACATATAGATTTTACTGAATGTTTGCTTGCTTGTTGTGCCCAAGAGCATAATTATTTAAGTCCATATGTCTTACTAACAAGAATCTACACTTCTAAGCACAGGTCCAGAGCTGTGGTTCCAACCACGCAAGTTCGCTTGAATGTTTGAATATTGAAACACCGAATCGTTGAACTGTGTTAGTAACGACAGAACTTGCGATCATGGTTGGCTAACGATGTTTTTGGGAAACGAACCCTTGAACGTGTTTCATAATAAAATAACTTAATTGTTAGCTATGTTTCCTTCCACCTATTTCTATACGCATTTTGGGATATCGCAAAAAAAAAAAAAAACTCAGGATGGAAATGGAAAGATGTGCATGAATTCTAAAAATGCACATAAAAAAACTGATGGCGATCTTAACTAAGTAGGATCAATTTCTTATCCGGTAAGAAAACATGCGCATAATCTACAATGGAAACACTTTTACCAAATAAATTCCTTATTGCACATAAAAAAGACATGTGATTTTGCATAAAACTGGACCAACCAACGGACCCATCTCATGGCACAGCATCTGAAATGCTAGTTCTGTCATTTTAAAATGCTTGAGCAAATTCTCGTCAAAGTGCTTCGTTATTGTCACACTCCGCTACTATGAGGAGCATGGAGCGAGGAACGAGGAGACGAGGAGTTGACTTCAAACACAGATACTTTAATAATATTCGAGGAACCAGGAAATCACACATAGCGGGGAAAGACGACATTCAATACCGGACGACAAACTCAGAATAGGAAACACTTTAAATACACCTGACATGACGAGGGGATGACGAGAAACACCTGGGATCAATAAACATAATTAAACAAGAGGGACAACTGGGTCATGGAAAGCACGTGGGGGAGGAAAACACGGAACACAGGACTGACATTACTCCCCCCTCCCGGAAGGTGCGTCCACGCGCCCCACAACATCCAATGGGGGTGGGGCTCTCTGGAGGCCCCTCAGGACAGACACGGGACGGCAGGCCTCCAGAGCGGTACCTGTTCCGGGACCCATGGCGGAGCAGGCAGACTTGGAAGCCATGGCGGAGCAGGCAGACTTGGAGGCCATGGTGGAGCAGACAGTTCAGGAGGCCATGGCGGAACAGGGAGCTCGGGGAGCCCTGGCGGAGCAGACAGATCAGGAGGCCATGGCGGAACAGGGAGCTCGGGGAGCCCTGGCGGAGCAGACAGATCAGGAGGCCATGGCGGAACAGGGAGCTCGGGGAGCCCTGGCGGAGCAGACAGATCAGGAGGCCATGGCGGAACAGGGAGCTCGGGGAGCC
>NW_015505427.1:221307-234187 GCF_001515645.1 Sinocyclocheilus grahami | reverse complement strand
TCAGGAGGCCATGGCGGAACAGGGAGCTCGGGGAGCCCTGGCGGAGCAGACAGATCAGGAGGCCATGGCGGAACAGGGAGCTCGGGGAGCCATGGTGGAGCAGACAGATCAGGAGGCCATGGCGGAACAGGGAGCTCGGGGAGCCCTGGCGGAGCAGACAGATCAGGAGGCCATGGCGGAACAGGGAGCTCGGGGAGCCATGGTGGAGCAGACAGTTCAGGAGGCCATGGCGGAACAGGGAGCTCGGGGAGCCATGGCGGAGCAGACAGATCAGGAGGCCATGGCGGAACGAGGAACGAGGAGACAAGGAGTTGACTTAAAACACAGAGATTTTAATAATATTTGAGGAACCAGGAAATCACACGTAGCGGGGAAAGACAACATTCAATACTGGATGACAAACTCAGAATAGGAAACACTTTAAATACACCTGACATGATGAGAGGATGACGAGAAACACCTGGGATCAATAAACATAATTAAACATGAGGGACAAGTGGGTCATGGAAAGCACGTTTGGGGGGAAAACACAAAACACGGAACACAGGACTGACAGTTATAATTAACTCCCAGAACTGCTTTCCCAAACAGCAGGCTCCGAAAATAAGAAAACATGCCTGCGTTTCATCTGCATGCTCTGAAGCTTGTAATTTATTGTATACACAAATTAATATATACAGTGCCTTCTCCTACTGCAGCAAATTACATTTTTTCTTCTTGATATTTAGTGCAAGTCTCTTCAACTCACTGGATGAAAACGGTGCTTTATTCGCAAATGTTTTATGCAATATTTATTTTTTGCACATAAGTTTAATTCATATCTTTGGATGGAAACATAGCTATTGTGTAGTTGCATTTTTGGGCTAGTCTGCCTCAGTATGTCAAAAAGATTGAGATGGCAAGTCAATCAAAGTAGGCAGGGTTTACTGTTCAAAGAACCAGAGCAAAATTCTCAGCACGAAGCATCAGTTTTAACTACTGTTTTACTATAGAAATGTTAAACGACCAACAGTCATATTCAGCAATGCAAACTACTCAACATTTTTCCTCAAACTTAGTCATTTTAAATTCAATGTGATGAGACATGAAACGTTTTGTGCATACAAAAAAGAGTGAACGTGTGCATATTCTAAAATATTAGTTGCAAATGATTACTTCCCAGCTAGAAATAGACTAAGAATTAGACACTCACCATTCTATTTCTTTTAAACTTTATAAAAAATGTGTCCAAAAAAATTGCTCAAGACATTTGGCTGATTCCCAGCCAAAGAGCCAAGTCAAAAGAGCCACATTTTACTGTAAGAAAGCTCTCCTCAACAATCCACACAATTTAAGGTATCATCCATGTTTATACTGCAAATAGGTATCTTGATATTAACTAAGTCTAAAAACTAGCTAAATGTATTTATGCAAGCAACTGATTCACCTATTAGCAAAGCCACCTGCATACAAATAAAAAGATGCATACGAGGACCAGCATTTAGCACAGTTAATTAAGCAGCATCATCTTTAATTACATCAAGTGAACCCATGCCCTTTGCTGAGCATTTCTGTTGAACAGTGTGGTAAGGTTCCACTTGATATGAATGTGACTATTCTCATGCAGCTCGTGCAACTGCACAGCATCAGCGCGTAGTGTAAAAAAGCCTTCAGAACTTCCTCTTTTAAGTGCAAAAAGCAAGTGCAAAGTGGAAGGTGAATAATTAACCCACCAGATCTGCATTGAGATATTTCACTTTGTTAACGTGACACACACAACACTGTGGTGCATTTAATATTTAAGTTAGATTATTTATAATGATTTGGGTTACAGGTTTATTAAAGGAAACATGTTAATCCTGCTTTGTGGTCCTACTCGGCCTCTGTTTACAAACCCATTATTCTGCAATATATATATATATATATATATATATATATGGAAATATTTATTTATTTAAAAAAATATTTAAGGTTACACTTTATTTAAAGGCGATGTTGTTACAGTGTAATTACACTGACAAGAACCGAGTAATATTAATTAACTACTTACTATAGGGTTATGTTTCGGGTTAGCATTTGTAATTATGCATAATTTACTGTTGTTACTACCGGAAATACCGGAATTATGTCACCTTAAAATAAAATGTTACAATAAATAAATAAATACATTTAAATAAATTAGATTTATTTATTTATAAATAAATAAGGTTACACTTTATTTTAAACAATGGTGTTACAGTGTAATTACACTAACATGCAGCGAGTAATATTAATTAACTGCAAGTACTTATAGGGATAAGGTTAGGGTTAGGATTTGTAATTATGCATAATTATGCATAATTTACCATTGTTACTACTGTAAATACATGTAACATGCAATTATGCCACCTTAAAATAAAATGTCACAATAAATAACTAAATAAATGAATAAATAAATATAAAAATAAATAAATAAATTTATTTATTTTTAAACAAATAAATAAATAAATAAATAAAAAACCCAAAAACAAACAAACAAAAACCAAATAAATAAATAAAAAAAATAAAAAAAATAAAAAAAAAATAATTAATGGGTGAATGGGTTAGAATTCACTTTGCTTTAAGCTAAATTTGATTTATTTAATTATTTGTATCAATTTTAACTTTTAAAAGTTATTTAAACACCATCGCATTAAATGCTAAAAAAAAAATTCTTAAATTCTTTTAAGAAGAAAAATCATCACTCATTTGCAGTAATTTGTTTCAGTCTTGTGGACCCCCAAATTAATGCCATGTGGCTCTTTTGTTGCATTTATCATCTAGTTTACACAATTTAGCCACATCATGCATGTGACAAGGTTATGTGACAATTCCAGCTAAAATGTCTGAGAGTCAAATATTTACAGATATTTTTTTCTTTTTTTTTTTGTGAGGCTGGGCAGGTTAAGGTTTAGTTTTACTTTTCGGCCCCGGGCTTCTCCAATAACGGCCAATTGACAATACATTAGCACAACTGTGCACATTCAAACTTTCAACAGCTGTAAACATGTTAGCAAGCACCGATGTTGCTCAAATGAAGCGATTCATCAGGGCCTCCTGAAAGACTCCTTTGTGGTTCGTACTACAACTTCTCAATGTGGGGGGGTTCGTCTGAACTGACATTCCAGCCTTGCTTAATTAACCCTGGGTAGCGATAAAGCAGTCATGCTTTTCAAACCAAATCTCACTCCACCTTAATGACTTCCAGAGACTCCCATAAAGACCCCCGCCGGACCCTGGTGGCCGTCCACCCCCCTCCGCCTCCTTTAAAACCCTCCTCTCCCCTCTTTAAACCATTCAGTCCTCACTACAACCGAACAGACGTGGTTTCCTCCTCCATCTCACATGCGGCCCACTTCAAGTGTTTGAGGGCGCTGAGCATTCCTGTGGTTTCTCACCCCACTTCAAGAGTCCAGCTGATGTAATGAATACTGCTCATGTGTTGAGTCACAAACAAGAATACACTCCAAAAGAGGTTTCAACACAGTAAACAAGCACTTATTAAAAGCATTAGATTAAATAAGACATCTTTTGTTGGTTTTATTTGGACGTTTCTCTCCGTGTGACACTGAGCGCACCCTTTATCGTGGTGTTGATAACATGATGGATTGCTAGATCCTCGGGACGTCTTTGATGTTTTAGAACGCAGCATAAAGTAAAACATTTCAATGGGTTACAAGCTGTTCACAGATTTTGACAAATGGCTTTTGTTTTCTACTGACACACTGTTCTAGTTTTTATTTATAACGGCATATTTGGCGCAGACTTGTTTTAATAAGTCTATTCATTGACTGAAGTGACAGCAAATACAATGCAGACAGAAACACACATTGTGCAGAGTGATTCTGTTGTCAGTTGTCAACTACTTCTGCTGTTTTACAGACAGATTAAAGCACCTTTGTGTTCGCAGCGCATCTGATGCTCACAGAAGGGCAGATTGCAGGTTTAGGAGCTGGAGAGCTTTCATGACAGCACACCGGTCTTAATTTTTTTCCCATTGTTTTGAAATACATTACAGGAAATGGGGTGATATTTTGGGGGCAAACAGGAGGGCGGGTTTTTAAAATTTGTATTATTATTTTTGTTGTTGTTTAGAGCATCAACTATGTAGGAGAGACAGTTTACTTTCTACTCCAATGAATATTTCTCAGGGTTTGGTTCTTTTTAAAGTTGCTGTAGAGACACAAACCTTCAGGTCTTGGTAACAACAAAGCTATTTCCTGCTTTATTGCTCATGAAATCCTATAATGGGGCATGTTGTCACAATGGAAAGCTGCTGTTTGGGGATATCGATTTGACAGGAATTCCTTTTTTGAGACAAAGAACCATCATATTTAAGTAAAATAGTAATTTGTGCACAATAATGAATTTTTAAAGCAAAATATAAATAGTTAAATAATATTTTTTTTTAAATGGAAAGAATAGAAGGCATAGTAGTCAAAAAATGTTAAACATTGTTCCCATGACTTAAATACATGCATGGTTAAAAATTCTAATATGTTGATATAATTAAAACGTTTAAGGTGCAAACATTATTTTGATGAGTTCTGTTGCCATGTTAATCACTACATCAACTTAATATTGTGTTTAATTCAAAACTTAAATGTCCACGTACATTTTTTTATTTTAAAAATATGTTCATAATAACTTCATGAAATCATCTTAATAACTTTGATAATTGGGCAGTGGAGTTATAGCTCCCAGCATGTTTTGTGTAGGACTGGATAAACAGAATAAACACTTTTTTTTTTTGAGCATTTCTTTCTTTTAGATAGATTTTTTTTAAGTTGTGTTTTTGCTACAAATTATAAAGTTCCTCTAAGTCAGTGTAGTTAGTTGAACAATTTAATCAGAAGTTATAACTTAAAAAAAACATTTTTATTTATTTTCTTTTTTTGGTTGAGGATGGGCCCAGAAACACAAAATCTATATTTATGCTGTACCTGTACGATGCTTTATTTAAAAAAAAAAAAAACAATTGTAAAATCAATGACAATCAGTGGGCTCCCATCATGTTGCTGTTTTGGATCCCATTGACGTTTTATTATACGGACAAAAGCAGTTGAAACAGTCTTCAAAACATCATCTTATCTTCCACAGAAGAAAGAAAGTAATAAATGTTTGATATGACATGACTAAATTACTAAATGATGACAGAATTTTAACATTTAGGTAAATTGTTTTGAAATCGACATGCAAACCCATTGCTAGAAAACATGAATTTGTTTAGTTAGACTATTGACTCAAAATCTCCCCATTTTTATTTATTTTCTTTTTTTGGTTGAGGATGGGCCCAGAAACACAAAATCTATATTTATGCTGTACCTGTACGATGCTTTATTAAAAAACAAAAAAAAACAAAAAAAAAAAACAATTGTAAAATCAATGACAATCAGTGGGCTCCCATCATGTTGCTGTTTTGGATCCCATTGACGCTTTATTATACGGACAAAAGCAGTTGAAACAGTCTTCAAAACATCATCTTATCTTCCACAGAAGAAAGAAAGTAATAAATGTTTGATATGACATGACTAAATTACTAAATGATGACAGAATTTTAACATTTAGGTAAATTGTTTTGAAACCGACATGCAAACCCATTGCTAGAAAACATGAATTTGTTTAGTTAGACTATTGACTCAAAATCTCCCAGTTACCCAGATGCAGTCCTCGTGACAACTAACCCCAGTGACCTCTAATACACAAAATCTTGATCAAAGCTGAGTAAATTTGGAGATTGGGTAGCATCGCCCCACAAACATGACATCTCTGTCGTAGTTTGACTGATTTCAGGGCGGCAGTGTTTAGAGGAATGAGATGACAGCAAATGACCCTCTCTGGCTCAGTCTGGCGCAGTGATGTCAGGTCAAGAGAGACACTCAGACATGAAGTGAAACCGAGCACAGGCGCGAGACGAGGCGAGATCTAAAAAAAAAAAAAAACTCTCTTCGGGCAGAACATCAAGAAACGGCGACGTGCTTCAGGAGTCCTGCTGAAATCTGTGACAGATGTAACGATTCACAAACGAAAAACAACAACTGAGGAGCGCATGATAAATGAAACAAGCTCGTTTCGAACCGGGAGCTGTCAACACAACGACTCGCAATGCTGCACCTCCATCTGAGCCTCTGCCAGGAGTTTGAACACAGTCAGCCAGAGTTTTCACCAGGCAGCGCTATGAAAGCTATACTGATTCCACTTCACAGTTATAAATCCTTATTCCATGAAGGTTCTGCATTGAGGGCGTCACTCGTACTTTATCACAGAGAGGCGGTTTGCGGAGAAGGAATATGATTTAATTTTACCACGGGGGTTAAGAAATACATTGACTATAAAGAAATGATGACACTTTAATGAGCCACAAACCGAGGCATTCACAGAATGTGTAATTATAGCGGCTAATCCAAAAAAAGAAACGTGAGGAATCATTTGCAAAGCCGATTAAATATACTTAAAATTTTCATTTAACTCAGGCACTTATTAAAACAAGCTAAGCATTCACATTATTTACAGTAGCGATGAGTATATCATACAGCATGACTTATGAGCATGAAGCAGATATTAGTCTGTTTCTGGGGAGGCTATTAACATTGAGTTGTCTTGTTTGTCTTCGCGTGAGTAGGGTAGAGTTATTAACTGATCCACAGCCATCTGGGCTCTTCCAGGTGTTCCTCCAGCTGCTGAGACTGATGGAAGGGCTTCGCATCACTTCCTGCGTGGGTCATCCTCCCACATTGTCCACAGGTCAAAGATGGAAACGGTGAATCTAAGAATATTCTGTAAAGTCAAAGAGACAATTTCTCTTCTGTCTTCATTCATTCTTTGGTTTCCTTCCCCTCACACTCATTGTAAGGACAGAAACATAGATGAAAGTACACAAATATAGACATAAATGCTTGGCTAACACACTGAAAGTGCACAATGCATGCTAACATGCATTGCCGTGGTGGTATTTAGCCCTCAAATGTGACTGTGATTTGATTTGTTATTATTCCAATAGCTGGCTCTAAAAAGATCAACAGTTGAGGAGTCTGTGCTCGCTATATGGTTGTAAAACAGACTGAAAACCACCTGCAGAATGAGACATTTCATGCTAGTGCCTGCAATAATGCTAAAAATGCAATACATAATATTAAAATGTATAATACTTAATATAATACATAATACTTAAAACTGAGCTTCTTTGCATGGTTGCACAGATTATTTGTTGAAACCAAAGTGTATATATATATTTATCTATATGCACGGTAGGGTATGTATATAGTACCTACACATTACATAAAATTCATCATTAGCATAGTGTGCACGTACTATATGCATGCAGCAAAGATATTTACCTTATCAATCAAAATATAAATTGCACAGACAATGGGACAAGGATGAAACTTTGCACTGCACATGCTGAATGTTTGTGTTTGTTTAAAATAAGATAAATAAATATTTAAAATAAATATAAAATAAAATAATAAAAATATATAAAAAATTAAATAATAATAATAATAATAATAATTATTATTATTATTAAGGCACTAAAACATCAGTTTCCATTTCAGAAAATAATGTAATGCGGATTGGTTTCCTGATAACTGGTATTATTGTTAATGAATGTGTAAATAAAAATAATTAGCTATAACCTAAATAAATTTAAACTGTCATCATTGTTCACACTCAAAAATACTTTCAACATAGCCAAAATAGATATCAACTCATATTAATAATAACAATACCAAAATGAATTAATATTTTAAAACACATACATATGTACAGATCTTTTTAAAAAATGAGCCTGAATGGAATCCAGTAAAACGGGTTCCTGATTCAATTCTGGAGGCACAAATTAAGGACTAAAAACATCCTCTCCAACTATAGAAAAACCACTGCATTGTCAGAATTACAATTTGTCAAGTGTAAATGAGATCTGTGCCCCTTTATTCAAATCCTGGTAGACACAATCTCTGTAGAAAGCCTACAGAAAGACATATCCCTTTCTGTGTTTCCTAGAAACTGTCTTTGTGAGTGTGTGGCTTCCAGAAGAAGCCTCTAGTCAGGCCTTTATGGCTGGAATAAGAGTATCAGGGATTGTGTCCAAGAAAATGAAAGGAAGACATTGCAGGCCCTGTCCTCTGAAGCTCTCTTCCCCGTTCCTGTTCCCATCTCTGTCACTAATTAGCCAGAGCCGGCAGCTGGGAGCGATAGGAAATGGCACAGGCTGAAAATGACATGGATCAAGAACACCACCGCCTAATAATATGCAGCACACCACCAGCGACGCCACAGTCCACCAGAATGGAAGAATAGAGTTGGCTGGCCAAGCGAGAGACGCTGAGCTGCACGCTGAGCCCAGAGTTAATACCTACCATGATGAAGGGAGATAGTTTCCCAAAGCCAAACCTTCCCGTGGCTTAACGTTGAGGAATGTCTTTTAATTAAAGATGAGGCGAGGAGTTATTAAATAATAGATTATTCCTAACTGAACAGATGAAATTATGCTGTTCATTCTCAAAATCAAATAACCAGCGTACACCTCGCTTACTCATTAATCTCTTTATTTTATTGGGTTTGGGTTTGCAGCACATTCATAGTTTTACTATAATCACACTAAAACTGTTAGAAATGCTGCTTTTTCCTGATTAAAGATCCACAGGTTTGTTTTAAAAATTCAGATGCACTACAATAGAAGTAATAGGAATTATTAGGTGCTAATTAGATTAACGTTCCTTGAAGAGTAAAGAGTCGTCATCGGATGACATGAAGATCAGTTAAGAATGGAGAAGGTATGAGATTCAACCGTGTATCTTGAAACTAGACAGAAGTTGCAATGGAACAATGCCACCTTGCCAAACACAGAGCTTGGCATCTACTGTGCAGGAATCCATCTGCAAACGCAAATGAGAAAAACGTGTTCATGGTGATAATAAAGCGACATAACGCTGTCAACAGTAACACGAGTTATGCAATCAGATTACTTCTTTCGAGTTACTATTAAAGTAATGCATTACTTTTAAATTTACAACAAAATATCTGTTACTTTTTCAAATAAGTAACGCAAGTTTCCCTGTTTAGAGAGAAATTGGGAATGAGGTGCAGAGGCACTTCTTTAGTAATTTCACTTATGGAGTGAAAGGGCCTTTAAAGTTGTCAAAAATATACCTTTTTGGGTTTTTGTTGTTAAAAACAAATAAGTAAGCCTAGCCCAGGTGACAGAAAGTAACACAAAAGTAATGTAATCCATTACTTTCCAAAGAAGTAATGCAATTAGTTACTTTTTAAGGAGTAAGGCACAACTGTAATGCATTACTTTTAAAAGTAACTTTTCCCAACACTGGCTGTCAAGATGTTGCATGCTTCAGTCTGCACTAGAGAACTGACAGAAATCCGTATTAGACCAAGACAGAAATAACGAGTCAATAAACTTGTAGAATTATCTTAACTGAGAGGCATGTGATGACTTTTGTCATGCAGCCAGTGAGGGATAATATGATTTAATGCTTTTATAAATCCAAGCATTAAGGACCTCTCAAATCCTGCATGAGTCAACTTCACTGGCACTTCTTTCAAATTAACACCGTTACACACTAATATTTGGGTTTCGTTGGACGATAAAGGAAATTCCAGCTTTGTGTTTGCCGGCTTCTTTCCTATAAAAACAGTGTGGAAAAGAATTTCCCTTCAGATCCAGTGAGATACTCTCACTTCTTGGCCTTGGAGGAACGTGCAGCAGAGAGCTTTGTTGAGCCTCACATCTCAGCTCTCTATGCAACCTCAGGGTTGCTCTATGTGCTTGAAGCTATCGGAGAACATTGCATAGAAAAATACAACACATTGACCTACTGAGCGTCAAGTAAGCGTGTCTGTATTAAACTAGACTAATGTAAAGGATATAAAAAACAAAGGAGAAGTAAATATAGAGGAAAATTGTGAAAGAAGACTCAATAGAGAGAGAAAAGTCAATGTCAGAGAGAAAATGCTAGAGAATGATGGGGTCTCAGAGGTTGCATAACCAGCGCGAGCTACGTTCAAGGCAACGTACATAAAGATGTCAGGGTCAGAGGTCTTCATCTGGATATTTTTATAAAACAAAAAAGAACAGTGTTTGAGGTAATGCCAAGACTCTTTCTTGTGCTTAACTGTCAAGAAAATAAATGTCACAATACAAGAAATCTTACTCATTCTGAAAATCGACTTTTCTTTAAATAAAATGATCCTTTTTTAAATCATGTTCTTTCATAGTGAAATTTGACCATTTCAAAGAACCAAAACATTATAGAAACTTGGGGTGACTTGGGTCAGAGCAACCTAGCAACCACCTAACAGTCATGAAGAATGCCCTTGTAACCACACATAAAACCATGGCAAAGATTCAAAACATCCTAACAACCACATAAAAACCTCTGTCAACTGCCCGGCAACCTCATAGTAACGACTAACAGCACCCTAGCAACCACCTAACAATCATGCAGAACACCAAGCAACCACACATAAAACCATCTAAAACATCCTATAAACCACATAGCAACAACCCACAACCCCCTAAAACTACCCTGAACACCCTAACAACCACTTAACATTCCTGTGACTACCCATATCACCCTAGCAACAACATACAAACCAACACCCTAAGAAACCAAATAGCAACCACCCTGAAAATCCTAGAAGCCACATACAAACCAACATCCTAAGCAAATCACATTCCAACAACCCAAAACCGTCTAGAAACCACCCTTAACACCTCAACAACTACCTAGTACCACCTACAACACTCTAGTGATCACTAGGCTTGCCGCAATAGACGGTGCTGATGGTGATACCGTTGTTAAGCCGGTTACGTCACACTAGCAACCCACAACACTCTAGCAACCACTCTTAACACCCTAGCAACTACTTAACACCACCTACACCACTCTAGAAACCACAGAGATCACCCTAGGAATCACATACAAACCAACAGCCTAGGCAACTACATAGCAATAACTCACATCCATCTTGCAACTACTCTGAACACCCTAGCAACCACCCACAACACTCTAGCAACCACTCTTAACACCCTAGCAACTACCTAACACCACCTACAACACTCTAGCAACCCCATGTAAACCAACACCACAAGCAACCATCTAGCAACCACCCACAACACTCTATCGACCACCCCCTAGCAGTCACATACAATACAACACCCTAAACTAGGACTGCATGATTAATCGAATGCGATTGTCATGCGCATTTTCTTAATAAAGCCGGTTCTGTAATCAGCAGTGAATCATCATCACGTGCTTTCAGATGGAGCAGCATTTACTGCACAGAGCCGCAGTTCACTGATAAGTTACGCAAAAAAAATGTAGTAAATGCTGCTCCATCTGAAAGCATGTGAAAATACCACATTTAATACAACCAGAACACCCATGCAGCCACATACAAACCAACACACTAGACAAAAGAAATATAAACCACCCTGAACACCCTAGCAACCACCTAGCAACTACGAACAACACTCCAGCATTGTGCCAGGCAGTATAGCACAGCTAATATTTTCCTCAGAAACTGTATTACTCTAGTTTGTTTTCGCACTCCCTCTGTCCCTCCTCCACTCTTGTAGCGTATGGGTCACTAATGGTGCGCAGATGGTGTTCAGACTACAAGCTGTAAGAGGGGTCTTCAGGATCACGCTCTCTCATATGCAGGGAGGTGACCTGTACATACCTGAGCCCCAACACCCCTCCCTCTGCCACGCCTAGAGTGTCGAGGTCTCTGCCCAGCCAGACCTTATTAAAGTATACGAGCAGAGAGCCATCCGTCCTGCCTGAGCTTTTAAATACAAACATCCTGATAGTTTAATGGGCTAATTAACTTGGATTTCAGATCCTCAACAGCAGGTCACAATGGTGAGCATGAAGGTCGATTCTTGCTCTGCTCGGTGGACTGAGAGTGTTTAGTTTTATAAGGATTTGTGTGACAGCACACACCAACAAAACTAAACTGCACATGATAGGTGAGATTAGGTAGTAATTCATTAACTAAATCCTGTGTGTGGGAATGTAATCATAAAAAAAGGTGTTTGATTAATATGACTACAGCCTAATGTCAGATCCTCCAATTTGGCTGCTCTGGAATGATGGGATTTGGCAGCGCTAAAGAGCAGGGGGGTCACTGCCCATGACCTTTGACCCCTGCGCTTTAGCTATGAAAACAGATCTAAACAATGCTCTTTGGCATAAAGCTCTACTGCTAGAATGCACATCTTGAATGAAGCTTTAACCGGACTCCCCATTCAGTCTGTTTATTTTTAATTAGTTTGCAAACTGACATTTACCAGCAAACAGTAAGACGATAGAGCTATAAAATTAATGTGGATGGCATTCAATTAAAGGGGTCCTATTATGCTTTTTCACTTTTTCAACTTTTGTTAGTCTATAATGTTGCTATTTGAGCATAAAAAAGATCTGCAAAGTTACAAAGCTCAAAGTCCACTTCAAAAGGAGATATTTTATTTAACAGAAATTAACTATATAATGAAATAACTTTTCAAAAACTACAACGAACGACTCGTTTGGACTACAACGCATATTTTCTGGGATTTGTGATATCACAAATATTGACGAATGGGACAAGACCTGGTTGAGTTGCTCTAGAGAAGGCAAGGTGTCACGAATTCAGTCCATGGACTTCCGTTTATTCACCACCAGATGTCACCCTTTCCATTACATTGACTCTCGCACTACACAAACTGTTGCATAGCACCCCGGACTACATATCCCATCATTCTTTGCACAATTTGCACACTGCCCTGATTGCACTCATTGCACACAGCTGTTTCTAATTACCTCATTCACTATATAACACCCACTCTAACCACCTTTCTCTGCTGAGTATTGTTTAGCCTGTACCC
>NW_015505427.1:220794-221200 GCF_001515645.1 Sinocyclocheilus grahami | reverse complement strand
CACAAAATGGCGGCGACAGTGGAGCCTGATCGCAAAATGGCGGACACCACGGCACCCCGTCATGTCACAGCTGCCCATCTTGAGCGCCGTCAAGTCACAGCTGATCGTCATGAGTCCGGTCAGGTTCCAGTTCATTATCCCGAGTCAAGTTTAGTTACAGCTGATATGCATGAGTCTAGTCAAGTCACAATTGGTCATCATGAGTCAAGTCTAGTCACAGTTGTTCTTCCTGAGTTCAGTCAAGTCACAGCTGATCTTCCGGAGTTCAGTCAAGTCACAACTGATTGTCATGGAGCTGATCATCTGGAGTCCCGTCACATCAGAGCTGATCATCCGGAGTCCCGTCACGTCACAGCTGATCATCCGGAGTCCCGTCACGTCACAGCTGATCATCCGGAGTCCCGTC
>NW_015505427.1:218898-220606 GCF_001515645.1 Sinocyclocheilus grahami | reverse complement strand
CTCGTCCTGTTCCGGCCAAGGAGGCCGTCTATGAACTCTCTGCTCGTCCTGTTCTGGCCAAGGAGGCCGTCTACGAACTCTCTGCTCGTCCTGTTCGGGCCAAGGAGGCCATCTATGAACTCTCTGCCTGTTCTGTTCCGGTCAAGGAGGCCGCCTATGAACTCTCTGTCTGTCTTGTTCCGGCCAAGGAGGCCGTCAGTGAATGATCTGCATGTTCTGTTCCGGCCAAGGAGGTCGTCTGGGAACTCTTTGTCTGTCCTGTCACGGCTATGGAGGCCGTCTGGGAATCCTCATCCTGTCGCGGCTATGGTAAGGGGCGTGACATTTTCCGACCAGGCGCAGAGTGCTGCCAATCACAACACACACTGGCCCAGCTAACCAATCACAGCACACACTGGCCCAGCTAACCAATCACAGCACATTTCGTATTTCAGAAGGCGGGCCTTCATTTGATTCAGGAACTATTCGAGCCTTTCATACCAGACTGGAGAGAGAGGTGTTGTAATAATGTAAAATATGTGAAAAATAATGTGTTTTTCGAACAACCTAGTATGAGAGCTTGTTCCAGTACACCCCAAAAACAAAATCAAGACTTTGTAAAAGAGCATAATAGGACCCCTTTAAGATGGTGTGGTGTGCATTTTTCTGACATATTACAATGGCTTCAAACATGGCTCTTCCATTCATATCGTATTGTCTGAATATGTTTTGCACATATGCCTAAACACTACATACAATAATGAAAGCCATCATCTTTCTACCATAGTACTGATTTTGAAACAGAAACATACCATTAGCTAACTCTTGTTTCCGTTTTCAGACAGCCCCATCTCACCTGCCTATTAACTTTGTGCTTCAGCTTGTGTGTTGAACAGGAGGAATATGTTTCACTGGGTTGCTGCACACAGAGAGAAGGCTAGTGCCGTGGAGGGTATGCGTGATTACTGATTTCCCCCAGAGAACGGAGGTGCGGTGAGAGTGTAGCTGCTTTGATTATGGAGCAGGAGGGCTCTCACAGAACTCCAGACGGACAGGCAGCACATTGGGGGGCTGATTTACGTGGCTGTTGTTCCCCGGTGCTCTGTTCTAATCAGACCCGCTATCATTAAAAACAACAGAACAGAGTCTGTGTGTGGAGTGGGAGCCACTCAAGATAAACGTTTAACCCTTCCTCTAGAGGCTGAAGGGGTTGAGTCTGATTCCTGCCAGATTATTTGACACATTTTAATGAATCTGTCAAAAAATGCGGAAATCTCATGACAATTTGTCTGCGATTGTGAAGTTTATATTGAAGTTTAAATATTGATGACAAAGCTTTGAAACCAGGGCAGATCTGCATTAAAATTCATGGCGGAAAGGTAAACTCAATAAATCAACAGTCAAATGGGAGAAAGGGCTTTCGAGATGAGCAGCGTTTTGTTGGCAGTTAATGAGAATCATTCCTCACAACTAAAGGTGGAATAATAAATCTGTTCAGTGGAAATACACACAAAATTGTTTCTTGTGTCTTACACTGAACATTGCAGCCTTGACTAGAAGTGTCTATACAGTAGATAGCTAATGCAGCAGCCAGCAGCTTTGATACAGTGTGCACAACAAACATTTCTGGCATGCTGTGATGTGACAAAACTAGATTGTTACTGTATATATATATATATATATATATATATATATACACACACACACACATACATACACACACACACAC
>NW_015505427.1:213652-218601 GCF_001515645.1 Sinocyclocheilus grahami | reverse complement strand
TATATAGATGACATCAAAAGCAAAGCCTACTTGTAAGGTCTTATCTCTGTTACAACTTTTTGAAAATTGATGCTTCTTTCAGTCTATTTAGTTTATAATATAATAGTAATAATGATAAAACACACCAGGCAATATTATTGTCAAAAATTTTACTTTCAAGCTAATTATTTATTTCCCAAAACTGTTGTTTATATTACTGCATATTTAGACAAACTTATCTTAGACTTTTGCACTGAATTACAAAATATAAAACTATATGGCATTTATTTAAACACTTTTAAACTGAAATATTTAATGAAAATACCATTTAATATCATACTGATTAACAGACAAAAAGCATTGTGACACTTTGTGGTTGTCAAACATTAGTTGATCATATCGCCGTTAATGTGATGAACTACAACTGTGTGAGAACTGACTTCATTTAATAAAAATCACCATAACACCAACTAAAAGTCACTGCAAAAATGGTTCAGAAAAGTAAGTCAAGTCTTGTTCGATAAAAGTGTTTGTTTTTTTGTAATCGGCACAGTTAACTAATGGCCATGCAAATGGTCCATGTGTTTCGCAAGTAGACTATGAAAGACTTGCGCAGCAGAAAACAAAGTATATTCAGGCTTTTATCAATCCATCCATCCTCCAAAGCTCAGGCCTTAAGTTATCATCTAATGAAATGATATTGGCCTTTCTGTGTCACTACATATGTCTCTTCATATGTGATTTACGTGAAACCTTCACAATGTGAAGGAAGCCAAATTCAAATTCAAATCATTAGATCACATGGTTTGATTCTTTTATGTATATAGCAATTTGGGATTAATTTGGGATCATTCTCCATCAGGACCTTCTCTACTTGAGGCAAGTGTTGTTGAGAGGGTGGAAAGGCCCTTTGGGTGGGTGTGGGTGTGCATTGATGGGGGGGGGGGCTCTATGTGCTGGGAGGGACTTCGAACTTCTTTTGTTTCCTTTAGCCTCTCTTCTGATGTGCAGTCAGCACTTGAGGAACATCCCTTTTCATGTGAAGCCTGCCAGCTGTGAGGGCAAGTCAATAAGCCAATACTACCCCATTACCTCCCCACCTCCTACCCCAGGCACACACGTCCCCCAGCCCCCACCTCCCTTTGTCTCTGCATCTGTGTCCTGACTGTAGGTAAAATTATCACACTGTTGAAACAAGTCCTAAAAGCCAGCTGCTCCACCCCTTCCCCTGCTCCAGGTTTGGGCTGGAGGTGATCCAGACAAGGAGAGAGCGAGAAAGTCCCGGCTTCCTTGCCACTGGACATGAGAACCGTCTGTCTAGGAACATCCCAATCTCTCGCTCTCACTCTGAGCTCTCGCCCTCCTGGGGTGAAACACAATAGCCTCAGGGCTACAAGGTCTGTTCGACATTGAGATATGCTTAATCTCCCTGGGCTCAGCACGTCCCGTCTCCATGATTGGGAGAAGCTCTGTCTACCTGAGAGCTTTGCTTCTGGATATAGAGTGAATCCCGCTCCGTCGTCATACTAAACGAACCCTCAGTCCTAAGCATTAAACTCCATTTGTGCTACAGACATCAATGATACTCCAAATCATGCAGCTTGTTGAGGAGAAATGCGCGTTTACTTTTCTAAGTGATTGGAATGGCCTGTTGGACATAAAAGAGTGAAAAATAATTTAGACACATACTAAAGGAGGGACTCACGAATATCTAGAGACCAGAACAAGATGGGCTCTAGTGAATTGGTCCAGTAAATGCCGTGACACACCAAGCTGATGCTCGACCAATGTTGGGCCATCACTGAACATCTCTCTGCCTAGGTTTTGCTGGCACCACTGGCACTAGTCAGACTCCCATTGGCGGCTTTTTGGCTGATTAAGCATGTTGAATCAAGAGAGATCATTCTGATTTGCTGTTCAGTTTAGCCAACTAGAGTCTGGTTGCATAAACCGCTTAGACTAGTCTTGAAAAGTTGAAATGTTTTCTTCAAGACTTGTCATAACTTTTTATAGTCAGTTACAAAAAGGTAGATTACCCCAATCTGAATCAGAAAGTTAAGATTGATTATCTCTTGGTGAACTACTAGTTGGTTAGCAGCACAGACCAATCGGTGTCTGACATCAAAGTACCAAAACCGCGATTCTAAAATGCATAAGAAGCTGTCTGCTCTCTAATCTCTCTCATGGTACTTTGATGTCATACACCTATCGGTCTGCACAGCGCCGCTTCAAGTCGAACACACCTGTTGTATATCTGCAGTCCTAGCTCTTCTGGTTTTCCTTTTTGAACAACAAATATAGTCTACTGCCACCTGCTAATATGGAGAGTTATTTCTTCTCACACAGATGTAGAAAGTATGTGCTAGTTGGCTGTTGGTTTGTATATCCACGGTCCTAGATCCGGTCTCCATTTTTGAACACAGAATATAGACTACTGCCACCTACAGGTATGGAGGGTTTCTCTTTTCACGAATATGCAGAATGTACATGCTAGTTGGTCGTTGGCTTGTATATCCACAGATATAGTTCTGGTTTCTCTTTTTGAATGATGAAAACAGTCTACTGCCACCTACAGGTATGGAGAGTTATTTCTTCTCACATAGACACAGAATGTACATGCTGTTTGGTCGTTGGTTTGTATATCCATAGACCTAGTTCTGGTTTCTCTTTCTGAATAATGAATACAGTGTATAAAGGCCTCCTGTAGCAAATCGATGCATTTTTGTAAGAAAAATATCCATATTTAAAATGATATAAACACCGTTCTCTCACTTCTGCTAACTGTTGTAGGCGGAAGCCATTCCGGCGGATAACATAGGACGTAGGCATCGCACATGCGCTGATGATTAGAGACGAACGCGGAAGCATGACAGAGAGAGTACAAAACAAAACGCCGGTCACGAATTAGAAGTACAAAACGAAGATTTGTAAAGAGAAATGTCAGAGGATTTCAATATAAGCCAAGGGGAGACTGGTTTTCCTTTGGTAAAATAAGGAAACTTTGCTTCCTTTGCTCCTGTAAACAAACGCCTACGTCCTATGTCATCCGCCGGAAAGGCAGTCTCCTGTGAACATGCATACGACAGTTAGTGGACGTTACACAAAACTGTTTATATCATTTTAAATATGGATTTTTTTTTTACAAAAATGCATGGATTCTCTACAGGAGGCCTTTATTCACCCCCCGAGCCGTGTGAGGCACATTTTAATATGGATGGATGCGCTTTATTTGACGTCTTTTGGACTGTTGAACGAAAAAACCCGCTCATGCCATTATTTTGCAAGAGCAAGGGCAATTTTTAATATACTGTACCTCTACAGAACTTCCACATTTTGCTATAAGTTTGATTGCATCATATAATAATTGCTGTTAATAGTGTTCATCGTCTGTTTGATTATGTTTTTAATTGATTTTTCCGTACATTTCTGCCATATGTACATTAACTGACAGTCACCACTGATAAGCTACCACTAAATATTGTAGAAACTTAATTTGCTATAAAGTTGCTTTGCAACGATTTGTATCGTGAAAAGCGCTATACAAATAAACTTGAACTGAATTGAATTGAACTCCGAATGGATTCGTCTGAAAGAAGAAAGTCATATACACCTAGGATGCCTTGAGGGTGAGTAAAACATGGGCTAATTTTTCATTTTTGGGTGAACTAACCCTTTAAAGTGATGAGCCATCTTTCAAGAGCAAGTGTTTTGCGAATCCCGCGTTGAACTCCCCAACATTAGAGAAGCAGTCATAAGTAAAATGACCGGAACACAAAACAAATTGGGGTTGTACTACTGTGGTACAGTAGAAAAAAATATTTTAACCACTGATTCTTTCCAGCCTCATCTTTCGGATGTGAAAATAAAACATATTTACTTTCACAGCATAGGACACAGCATCTTCTCAGCATGATGTTAACCACACAAACAAGCTACAGTGTTTGAGGTATTATGCAAATGTGTTACCCCGTGACGTGTATCGGTCATAGAAGTGGGATTTGAATTACTGATGACTCAATAACTTTATTTATAATGCACTTTCGGCTTTACAACTTTGCACATCGCTTACATTCACATGCAGCTACATTAGACATGCATACAAATGGCATAATAGGGGCACTTTAAGTGTTTGATGTCGGTTTGGTGTGTCTGGGTCTTAAGTAACCACTCAGAATACCTTAGCAATCACCTAGTAATGTCTTGTTCTAACCCCCCAGAACTTGATTGGGAATCACTTGATTGTCAGTGTAAAAGTGTAAAAATGTACTTTCTATTTTATTTTTGGAGTCTTTGCAACATTTTATGGTAGAGAAAAGATAGGAAATGACAAGGAGCAGGGCGGGGAATAGGATCAAGGTTTGACATGAGCCTGACTAGAACCTGAGCCAACCAGTGGGCAACAAGGGTCAATGTCAAAGCACATGAGTTAACAACCAGGCCTCCGCTACACAGCTACATTTTTTCCAATAGATCTCAGGGCTCTGTCTGAGGGCACTGAAGTGTTTAATCCGGTTTTGTTTCTGGGCGTTCAGGAGCAGGATCGAGCTTGACTGGGGGAAACTATGGTACAAGTCTATCTGTGGAATCGAAGTGTACAAGTGGAAAAATAACAACAAAAAAGATGATCAAAATGGTCTGCGCTCTCTTTCCTTTCACACTTCTGTCTGTCTCTCGCTCCAGGATGTTTTTATTTGCTTCCCTCTCAGCTTTCTGTGATCAATACGATGCACCTCAGTGCCCCTTGTTTGTTCTCACATCACCAGCCAGGGGGAGAGAGAGTTTCCTGCTAAAAAAAAAGAGAACTACAAAGAGTCGGTGGAAGCAGACAGAGGAAATAAAGGGAGGGTTTGTCGGCCTCCTTATATTAGAGACCGTTTAAGCAAAATGAGACAGTAAAAATGCCACAGCTTTAATGGGCAGCTACAGGATGTGTGGTCAAAAAAGATACCCCCCCCCCCCCCCCCCCCCCC
>NW_015505427.1:181623-213623 GCF_001515645.1 Sinocyclocheilus grahami | reverse complement strand
GGCGGGGACGGGAGTGGGTGGTAAAAAAAAAACCCCCCCCCCCCCCCCCCCCCAACCTAAGTTCCTCTCTCTGTTTTGCTCTCTCTTACTGGTTTCTGTCAGCAGTGTATAAATAAGGACATCAGTAAAAATGGTGGGAATTTAGATCAAATGAGATCTAAAAGAACCCATTAATAACTTTGCATGCTGAGAGGAAAAAAGACTCAAATTGTATATGCAGATCCTTCTCACCAAATAAATCTCACAAACGAATCTCACTTTTTTTGTGCATTGTGACTTCTTTCATAACAAGAACATTTTCCTCCAAATTCCTTTTACTATCTGCCATCATACAGATTGTGTGGTTAGACATGTACAAGATAATCCAAGAATCACACCAAGTGATTTTTCTTTGTGTAGTAGTTTTTAGTGGTTGAAAGGCCACATTATATACTCTGAATGATCTCTACTGGACATTAGGTCTTGACACAAAGGCCACAGCAGCACATGAGCTATGAAGAGAAAAATACACTCACGAGCCCTGTGGGCAATCACACTGCAAGCTCTTCTTTCAACAAGAGACCTCTGTAATCTACTGCTGTACTCGGCTGAAAATTGATTCTTCTCTCCGGACTGCATAGTAATGACGAGATGAGTTTATCAGTTAATCTGGTGAGTTTCGGGCACGACCAGGAACACTGAGTTGTCTGATCGTGACTGTACAATGTAATTAAGGCTGGTGGGGTCTGTAGTGTATCAGGTGAATCATTTTGTTCTTCACTCATTCAAACTGCATTAGTGTGTAATTTTGGCCACAAGCATTAAAACAGTGCTTGTTGTCATGGAAACTCAGTTATAATGTATCATAAGTAGCTAATATGCCTACGAGTGTTTAGTGACCCCTGACATCGGTTTCTTCAGAAAAATTCAGTATTCATCCAGTTTGTTGTGTGAGTGTTTGCACTTAAACAGTTGACACTATTCCATGTCAATAATATCGTGGAAAGGCAGAATAATAAATAATATTTAAATTACAAATACTCATTTTTATGAAATGAACTACTATTTGCACTTATCACTCTTTTTTGTCACTTTAATCGTCACTCAAACTTGTCATGAATTGTAATTTTTATGTCATATTTAAATCATCCCATCAAGTTGCGACCTAGTAACTGGTCACATCAGTATTCAGAATCACATCAACTAATGAATGCTGTCATGTGATATCTAAATGGTGTAAAATTGTTTAAAAGTAGCACTTGTAATTTTAACCTTAGCTATTCTGTTTTTTTGTGATTACAGCAGCATAGAATTAACCAAAAAATTGAAACTTATACAGAAACTAGTGATTCTCACTGCATGTGTCTGGCATGATATATTTTCAAATAAAACTTTTAAATTAATTTTAGATCACAAAGCCATTTATTAAGGAACCATAAAGAATTCGATTTTTATAACCTTACATTTGATCATATTTACTATGTTTCACCAATCTGGGTTATGATCGTTAACTAAACCCTAAAATTTAGCTGAAATAAAATGAAATATAAATATAAATATGAAAGCTGAAAAAAATGATACATGTTGAAGATCTAAAATTAATAAATGGAAATAAATAAAACAAATTAAATATATTTAAAAAATAATGATAAAATGACAAAAGCACATCATGTATTTAAAAAGAGACTAAATTTAAAATTAAAATAAACTACACACAATTATACATGTCAAAAACAGAAATAAATAAAACTAAAACTGAAATAATAAAAATACATTATACTTAAATAATAATATATATTTAAAAATAATAATAAAAATGACACAAGCACATAAAATGAATTTTAAAAAATCACTAAAATTATAATAAAAAAATATATAAAAATAAAGAGAATGTTTTAAGGAGTTTTAGGTTCAATATAAAAATTAACAATTTGGGGGTAGGGAGGGAAATCTGATGCTTTAACTGTAGTAAAAATAGCTGAACTCACTATTGAATTTTTGAAGTTGCCATGGTAAATTATTGTAAGTATTCTTAACATAGCCAGGTTATTTGATCCTGATCTCCAGATGGACAGAGATGGATATCTCGGCTCCGCTTTGTCTGCGTCATAACAGACGAGAGCTGTGATAACACTCCAAACACCACGTTGATTGCGTCAACAGCAACTCCACTCAAAGAGCGGCTAGCGCACGATCACAGATGACTGCCAGAAACAACTGTGCGAGTATATCTGTTTCATTCAGGAAGAGAGAGAGGATGAAAAAAGCAATCAATACATCACTCGAGAGAAAAGCGACCATTAAATTGGAATTATTTCTGGTAGGCTCAACAACAATAAACAATGTGCTTCAAAACAGGCTCAGACATAGACAGCTAGCACGAGCTGAGCCTGTGATTGCTTCCTCTGTAGGAAATAAAGTGTTTAAGGTTAAATTTGAGCTAATAAAAGACAGAAACCCTCTTATGTTGACTGTCTGAAACACCAGAGAACGGAAGGGAGGATATTAATGCTAATCGGGTTCCTCTTATCCATCTGCACACAGAACAAGGCCTTCAGAAGCGTCAAGTAGACTCCATAAAATCAGACTGACATATTGATCAGGGCCACAATTAAGCTGCTCTATTCAGTAGGTGCCACCATGAGGAATTTAGCCCCGAGCCGCTGGTTGCAAAGGAGGATTTTGGTGACGTTTTGGCAGTTTGAGTGTCTCTGGTGCAAAACAGCGACAAAGACCGGCTTGTTTGCCCACAGCTACGAGGGAATAAAAATAACGCAAACAGAAAAGAAGAGCTGAGGGTGATTTGACGTCACATGACATGATCACTGTACCAGATGACTGCATGCCAGCGTAAATGGTTAACGTCAGAGGCGAGCCTCTGTTAGTTCAGTTAAAACCACAATGCCTCTGATTGTGAGCGCGAGCATGTGTCTGTGTGTGTAAATGCATGGTACTGAGAGGCACACTTGTGGTTTTCATGCATGCTGGAGCCTGCTCTTTTTGCCCAGTCAGTGTCCTGAAGACTGTTTCTTTCTTTCTCAGTTCTCTTCCTTAGACATTGTCTAAAACACATCTGTAATGGAACAACTCACATTTTTCTCATAATTGTGTATTTCTCATTAATATTTCTTTGTGACTTCATGGCTTACAATTGAATCTTTATTTCAGTAACACTTTATTTTGATAGTCCACTTTAGACATTCTACTAACAGTAAGTAACTTTGCAACTACATGTCAATTAGTAGTTAGTAGAGTATTAGTAGACTGTCTGCTTAATATCTTCTAACACTTTATTTTGATGGGCCCACAACATGCAACATACTGACTATAAGAAACTTTACAAGTATATGTTAACTTATTCTACTAACCCTAAACCTAACCTAACAGTTTATTCTGAGAGTTAGTTGACATGTAGTTACTTGCAGTTACTTGTAGTTACCAAAATAAAGTGTAACCTTTATTTCTCATAATTGTTAAGTTATATTTAACAATTACAACTTTATTTCTTTCTTGTAAATGAGTTTTTATTTCTCATAAATGTAACTTATTTTTGTAATTATGAGTTATACAACTGTATTTTTATTCCTGGCAAGTGCTAAGTTATATTTCACAATTGTAACTTTCTTTCTCTGAGTCTTATTTTTAACACTTACTTTTTTTTTGTAATTGTGACTTTATATCAAACAACTGTCTTTATTTCTCATAAATAACACTTTTTTTTTAAATTATGACTTTTTATTGTACAGTTGCACTTTTGTTTCTTGCAATTGCAAAGCTATATTTTAAAATTACAACTTTGTTTCTCATAATTGAGTCTTTAATTGAGAGTACATTTTTTTGTAATTGTGACTTTATATCGTAAAATGTGTGTATTTCTCGTATCTGAATCTTAATTTCTCATAAACTAGACTTTTTTATTTTGTATTGTGACTTTATATCTAACAATTGTATTTATTTCTCATTAATGAGACATATTTTTGTCATTTAGACTTTTTAATTATACAGCTGTAACTTTATTTCTTGGAATTTCAAAGTTATATTTCAAAATTACAACTTTATTTATTGTAATTGAGTCTTTATTTGTTCTCCTATATAATTATTTTTCAAATTGTGACATTACATTGGAGAATTATGTTTCATAAATTACTTTTGTACATAATTGTGACTTCATGTAGAACAATTTTGTCTATTTCTCATAATCAAGACCTTATTTCTCATAGATGAGACTTACTTTCATTTATTTCTTGTAATTGCATTTATCTTTCTTTTTTTTTATCACAAATGCAACTCGTTGCAAAATTCATAGCTGTGACTTTCTAGCAATCGCAATTTATTTTTCATAATTGCCATTATTTCTCCCAATTGTGAGCCTTTCTGGTAAATTAAAGTTTATTTTCAACATCTGCAAATGTATTTCTCATAATTCCAGTGCTATTTCTTACAACTTTCCACATTAAATCTAATTTTAAAATTGATCTCACTGTTTCACTTTTAGTCAGAAGCAGGTTTCCATTCCTAGGTCACATGGACTATTGTTTTAGGCACCGCTTTAAGCTTTTTAATGCAGTATTTATTAAATCTTACTGATAATTAATGCAGTAATTCAATGTGGGTTAACTTCAATGTGTACTGTTATAAATCGAATTGTTTGTGATTCTTCCACACATTTTGAAAAATGTGCTCCTGGCCCCTTGACATTTTAATATACTTCCTCTAGCATATACAAGACACATTCCTCTATGCACACAGTTCATGTCGACACTGGTGTTGCTTTTAAAATAATCAACATCAGTCGTCTGAAAGGTGCAAGTTTATAGTCATAACCCCAATAAAACCTAACGATGCCAATTGTACCTTGTAAATCCAAGCAACCACAAAAAAACTCTCCAAATGTCAGTACTTTTCATCCTTTTATAAGCATGTCTTCCTCAGTGAACGAAACATTTCCACAATTTCAAAAGCGAAAACACATACAGCTGCTGATGCTAACCTGTTAAACCACACGCTTATATTTAGCTCAGCAGAAACCACAAAAGACTCGTCTTTTAACCGTTCTGTGGAGGGGTGCAGAGAGAGTGACATTTCTTCCGTCTCTGCTTTATCTTTATCGTTTTGTTTCCAAACTGAAGTGGATTTCAGGGGATGTCGAAAGAAACAAAGTGCTTTCTCTTCAGGCTTGGCTTGAGACTGCTGTTCGCTTGGTTCATTACACACACAGCTCAAACTATACTCTATTTTTACCTCATGAACACAACAGCAGTGCTTTCTGAACTCACAAAGAGACGATGAGAAGTTCAGCTAGACCAGTACCAAACCAAAGCCAGGACCAACATATAAACGCTACAACAATCCTTTCTTTTCACATAAACTTTGTTGAAATTCCTGCTGTTTTTATCCATGACTCAGAGTACATCCTCCACAAAAAATTCACCAAACCAAACGGCTGGGTCAGGTACCTTTTACCTTTGTTTTTGGTTTAAAAGTCTGACAGTTCCCCCTTTGAAAGCCATTGCCTCAGGGAAGTGCATGTGCAGCTCAGAGTTTTACAGCTCAGAAACGGTCGCTCTGCTGTTGAATATCACGACTAGTCAGGAAAGCGTCCAGATCGGCAGCCTAAGAGTACTATGGTTTAAAATTAGCCCCTTGTGCATTAGTCATGAAATAGACATTGCTCTAAGCATGTCTCTAATTAGTTTCATTCTTTATTAAATCACTGACCTGAGAGATGTTGCTCTGTTACTGCTCCCAGAAGACAATCACAATGAGACACGCACAAATATGTAACATGCTAATCATCACGTACTAATATATATGCGCAAGACCTGTCTAGCAGAGCTTGTTTTTCATTTTTTACAAATGGATATTGTATGTGCTTTTAATTTAGGTGTAGCGTTCAGCTAATTTCCAATTACCAATATGCATTTTTGTTTTCTTTTTTGGCCACAAAATGAAATGTAATCAAGTGTTTCATATTCCAAATTATTCCCTGAGGACCTAAGCATGCTTAGCTGAAAACTAAAGAGTTGTACATTTAAAAGAACTGATTTTAAATGGTACATTTGCTGTCTGGGTCTCAGACCGTGACCTTTTTAATAACTGAGCAGAGTCGAGAGTAACAGCAAGTGGCCGTCGTCCAACGTGACTCACAAACTGCTTGATTCAGGAAGAAACTGAGGCCAGTTACGATATCTTAACAGCAGAGATGATGAAGCATTTTTATGCCTTTTGATCGTTTTGTCCAAAATTGCTGAGGATGAGGGCATGTCATGCAACACTTTATCTGCCTGATTTGCCATGAATGTAGCAATTGCTGGCAAATGTTTTCCGCTCCACTTTAATACTTAAACCTAGTTATTCAGTTAAAGGATAAGTTCACTTCCAGAATAAAAATGTCCTGATAATTTACTCACCCCCATGTCATCCAAGATGTTCATCTCTTTCTTTCTTCAGTTGCAAAGAAACTGGAATGTTTTCCGTAAAAAACTTAATTTCTTTTCGACTGAAGAAAGAAAGACATGAACATCTTGGATAACATGGGGGTGAGTAAATTATAAGGAAATTTTTATTCTGGAAGTGAACTAATCCTTTAAACATTTATTTTGCTATACTATCCATAGACAATTGTTCTTGGGTTTATTAATTGCATTTACCATCTTTTAGCAACCGTATCTGAACAGACCTGTGACGCACCATTTGAGAACCACTGAAACGTAGTTTCCATAAACCATTCTAGATGCTTCTCGGTATGTTTAAATGCCCTACAAATTCGCACATGCAATATATAGAGGAATGCATTTAGAATGGTCCCGTGATTTTCTTGCAGGCAACACTTCTGTGCTCCATTCAGCTGCTATACAATGAGCTTCTTATAAGAGCAGAAAGCAGCCCTATCTAATCACCCCCCTATTGGATTAAGCCCAAGAGAGAGCCCAGTTTTATTCTTCAAACAGATTTTCTTTTCGCAGTCTAATAACGTGAGGCACAGGTAGTGATTCAGGGAAGATAAGAAGCCAATAAATCATGTATATCACTCAACTGTTGTTTGCAAAAGATTCTCCTTTGAAGGAAGCCTCCTATAAAACCCAGGCGTGAATGTACTGAAGCTGGTGGTCTGTGTTGTAACCTGAGTAGGTTTAATGCAGCGTTGGAGAAACTCACTAAATGTAACAACAATGCTAACAATAATACATAGAATAGATTAAACACATAAAATACAGTTCAGAGGCTTGGGGACAATAAGATGTTTTAATAGTTTCATTCAGCAAGGAAGCATTAAGTTGCTTAAACGTGACAGTAAAGACGTAATATTACAAAAGTTTTCTATTTCAAATTGTATGCATTTCATTTGAACTTTCAGTTCAGCAAAGAACAAAATGTATCATGTGTTACTGTAAAAATATATATATATTTTTATTCAGCCGTTTATTCAGCCTCTGAATAAAAAAAAATTAAAAAGTCAATTGGGACTTTATAGTTGCAATTTTGACTTCTTTTCTCAGAAAAGATATAAACAAAAATAAAGTTCTGAGGGAAAAAAGACTGCCTTTTTTCTCAGAATTGCAAGTTTATATCTTGCAGTTCTGACTTTATAACACGCAATAGCAAAGTTTGCATCATGCAATTGTGAGAAAAAAAAGTCAGAATTGTGAGATAAAAAGTTGCAATTACCTTTTTTATTCAGTGAAGGAAACAGGCTTCCATACATAAGAGATTTTCAAATCTTGCCAACCCCAAACTTCATGGCAATGTAATTGGGTGTTTTTTAGTTTTATAATTTGTATTTAGAGTAAATGTATATATTAAAGCTTGATGCTGTCATTAAATCCCAAATTGAGATCCTCCTTTGTAAAACATGAGATTCAATGAGAAAAATATGAAGGATTTGATTTTATCCTCAGGGATTTGGTTGGATTGTGAAAAGTGATCTCTAAGATCAGGAATGTGCATATTAAAACATTAAACAGAAGCCATTTTGATTCCATGTTGCCTTTAAATAATATTTTAAGATTCTGACAGGTGTTGAAAGCTTTTGATAGTTCATACTAATGTCAGGGGACTGCGAGAAGAGCATATGCTTCCTCCATCAACGGTCCGGCACTTCCTCTCCCAGGCCTGCATGGGAAAGCCTGTCATCTCTGAGCTGCCATTACATGCACTTCAGGGGCCTGATGTATAAATAACCCCACAGCCCTCCATCCCTCCCAACACATTTTCTCATTCTCTCAGAGTAATGCTCCTAACATGACCTAATCAAAATCAGTCAAAATGATCAGACCGCTGGCAAAAACTCCCCCCTCAGAGGTGCCGTTTCCTCCCACTAATGGCTGATAATGTGCTGTGGGGGGTCATACGCGATCTGACACATAAAAACACATAATGTGTGTCTAGAGGAGGCTGTCCGCTGGGGCTCTTCACTAAGAAGATAACATTTCAGCATCCTGGCTCCGCCAATGAGTCTAACACACAGTCAATGTCTGAACGGCTTCCCAGTAAGTGTTTACAGTGTGAGAGCTCTGTTAGCATTGTAAAACAGACTGCACATGCTCACAGCCCCTGACAGTTTTTTATGTCTAAAACAATACGTGCCAAAACTACTGTCACCCATCATCAGTGCCACTGAATCATCGGCCTATTGTGTAAGCTCTCGTTTCTGAACTATAGATAGGTTTGCCATACAACAGATGTGTCACACTGGACAAAAGGAAGTTCTGTAAGTGGATGCCAAAATAGTCACATTCATCTGTGAATGGTAATGTTGTACTTGAAAGACTGCTCTCCAATGACTGACTCAAGTCAGAAATATTCACAATAGGGCAAAAACAGTTGCAGCTACATCGTAGACTTACAAAACTTCACTAAGGCAAATGTAGATTCACATTCACAATAAATATCTAAACTACATGAAGAAAAATGTTAGCTGTGCTTTACTAAGCAAAACTGGCCATCGCAGTCCTGGATAGTTGCCAAGCAGTTGTTATGTGGTTGCTAGGGTTGTTCTATGTGGTTGACAGGGAGTTATGCAGTTGCTAGGGTGTTCTAGTTGGTTGCCAAGGAGATATTATGTTGCTAGAGTGTTCAAGGTAGTTGATAAGAAATTGTTATGCAGTTGCTAGGGTGTTATATGTGGTTGCCAGTGAGTTATGCAGTTGCTAGGGTGTTCTAGGTGGTTGACAGGGAGTTAGGCTGTTGCTAGGGTGTTATAGGTGGTTGACAGGGAGTTAGGCTGTTGATTGGGTGTTCTAGGTGGTTGCCAAGGAGATATTCTGTTGCTAGAGTGTTCTAGGTAGTTGCCAAGAAGTTGTTATGCAGTTGCTAGGGTGTTATAGGTGGTTGACAGGGAGTTAGGCTGTTGCTAGGGTGTTCTAGGTGGTTGCTAAGAAGTTGTTATGCAGTTGCTAAGGTGTTCTAGTTGGTTGCCAGGTAGTTATCTGGTTGCTAGGGTGTTCTAGGTGGTTGCCAGGGAGTTATGCAGTTGCTAGGGTTTTCTAGGTGGTTGTCAGGGAGTTATGTAGTTGTTAGGGTGTTCTAAGTAATTGCTATGTAATTGCTAGGTTGTGGTGGGTGGTTACCAGAGAAATGCTAAGTGGTTGCTAAGAGTCCACACTCAAGTCTCTATCATATTCTGGCTTGAGTCTCTTACTCTATGGGACTTTTTTTTCACCAGGCAAAATTTTAAAGGGCACATATTATGCCCCTTTTTACAAGATGTAATATAAGTCTCAGGTGTCCCCAGGATGTGTCTGTGAAGTTTCCGTTCAAAATACCCCACAGATCATTTTTTATATAATTTTGAAAATGCCTATATTGAGTGGAAGCAGTAAAACGCTGTTTGTTGATGAAATGAGCTGCTGCTCCCCGCCCCCTTTTCCAGAATAGGGCTGTCCCTTTACAGCTTGTTCCTCGGATACTCTGCTAAAAAAAAAAAAAATCTGTTTGGTTTTGAGAATCATGTCTGTCGCTCTGAAATCATGTGTTTTAAAGCCATATTAGTTTAAACTTCTGATATAATGTTTTCTGAGCGCACACATCCGAAGCACGCACACAGAAAGCGGCTGCCACACAGCATGTGAGTACTAAACTAAGTTATCTTTCATGTATTATTACGCTTAAACTCTCAAATACACAAAAGTTTATGCTAAAAACACACACAAACAAAAACAGTCGGTTATGTCTGTGAAGGTAAACAGCTATGAAAGAAATCACATGTTTATATTAGATCTGTGTGGCAGCAGCAGAATATACAGTAAATAAATCAATAAATCCACTACTCTCTTGTCTCCTCTGAGGCTGGGACTCTAAAATAGTGTTCTGTGCCGTCTGTGCAGGCCAAAACAAAACAGTTAGCATGTTTTGCTCAAACTTTCGCCATGGCATTAGATAAAATAGTGTTCTGTGCTCGTCTGTGCAGCCAAAGACAGAACAGTTAGCATGTTTTGCTTGAAATTTTGTCATGGTCTTAGAACTGGTATACTGTTTGGTGGCACCATGGGTGGAAACTTGCAGAGAAAGGCTTACCAAAAAAAATAATAAATAAATTACTGGGTTGTTCTTTTTCACATTTTCTGGGTTGGATGCACTGGGGACCCAATTATAGCACTTAAAAACGGGAAAAGTCTTTTTTTTAATGATAAGTCCCCTTTAAGTCTGATCACTAACAGCACTAACATCTCCTCAAAAAGCTGAATGATTTGTGTCCATATAGCCAGAACAGTGCTAGACAAGTTTGGCACTGAAATACAAATGTAATATTTACTGTTAGGAGATATAAATCCATAACCCATGCATATAAACAACTGTATTAGTGACTCTTGTCTATTTGTAGTGGTAGTGGATCTCAGCTTGACACAAAAGTCATTTTATAAACTAGCCAATTAAAAGAATATGAAAAATTGAGCTTCTCTGAACTGGGGCCTAATTTATAGAATCCTATATCAGATTCATGGTCTGCCTCTGCCTCAGCAGCACAATACAGATATATAAGACAGTGGCCAGGCCTGTATCAGATACTGAGGAAGTTAAAACCCTCACACTTCCTCTCACACATGTGTTGTGTGTTCCTCAGTGTGTGGCGGTTATTTACGTTTGTGTTGCATTAATGCAGCTTGCTTGGTTTTCTCATTAAGGCCTGTGTGTTAAACAGCAGACGTGGAGAGGGCACTTAGACGGGGTTGTCCTGGAAGTCTGACCCCATCAGACTTATGTGGAGGGGCCCCTCTCTCCTCCGGCCCTGTTTGGGGTGCCTGTTTTATAAATGGAGCCACAGGGTGCTGATATTTTACAAGCTGCTTTGATAGAGGGCTGTATTGTCTGAAGTGGTGCAGGTGATTTGCATTTGAAACAGCTCTCACTCTTACACACACACACTCTCTTACTGTGCGTCCATGGCCTCAGGCTAATGTTCCCTTTCCATGGAGACCAGGACCTGTGCACCTGTAGATCACACACACACACACACACACACACACACACACATACATAGGAAACATGGACAAGAGGACCAAAATGGACACCAACAAGAGAATATAATTCCATGTTCACTCACACACACACACACACACACCAAAAGCATGTGGTTTAATTGTGTACACACACTCAAACATACATAATACAGCTGTAGGTTACACATGACCATTCTGGTCAGCAGCACGGCTCTACAGACTTAATGATCCGCGACTGGACATCTGTGTGTGTGTGCGTGTGTGTGCGTGCGTGACGTGGAAGAAGTGGAAACCTTGTTCCAATTATTGTTGTCATGTGATAAAAGCACACATGGCCTCCAGCGACAGGTTTCAGATGTCTGAGAGAGTCTCCACATCGAATAAAAGCAGAGCGCCTGAACACTCACATGATCAATGCAACAAGATAATAAGAATGTCATTAGTAAAATGTCTGCTGATATCGAACAAGAAAGTCGATATGAGAAATTGCATTATGCTAATAGTTCACAAGGCATGCATGCATAACATAAATTATTTTTAGTATTCTTTTTTATTCATAATAGGCCTACTGTACTATAGGGCTGGGTTTTGACACAAATTTCACGATTCGATTCTGATTCTCAAGCTTGCAATTCGATTCGATTTGTGATTCAATATTGATTATTTTGAATATATATCAGGTACAGTACATGCCAAATTTTCTCAAGAAAAAGAAATCTCTCAACTAATGCTCTAAAATACATGAGAGTCAGTTGGTACTACATTATTATAATATTGAAGGTTAAAATTAATTGGTTTGTGTACAATGCTCCTCTCTAGACTTCATTTTTCTAACGAGCACACGGATGGTCACAAATATATATTTTTCTGAGATAAATGGGACGTTATGATATTGTTTACAAACTGTTATATTAATGTCTTTCCGCGGCTGAAACACTGATTGAGCGATTGCATGAGACTGGATACGGATTTCGGTAAGTTGTACTTTTTCTTTTAACATACGTTCGGATTTTTATTCATGTTTATTTCATGCTGAAACTGGTATTAAAGAGGAGATGATCAGTTGATGCCCGCTTCTCTTGAGGTGAGTTGCTACACATTAAACAGAGCCAAAATGGCATTTATTGTTTGAATATTAAAACACAATGGACAGCCTTTGAAATCTGAGATTTTGTTTCATATCAAAAGTAACAAAGCACAAAGCTTGTTTTGCGATTTATTGGATGGGAGGTGTGCTAGAATGTTCCGTTCATTAACTGAAAACAGGCTAGACTAAACGATTCTTGGGATTTAAGAATCTAAAGTTTCATAAAAATGAGAATTGATTTTATTAGCATACAGGAAATACACTCCCTGACTTTTAAGGTACTACACTCTTCCCAGTCTCCACCTGGAGAAACTTCACATTCATCATGTGCATTGCAAAGTGGTCCTGTTCTAATGTCCAAATTAAAGCATAATTTGAGTGACTGCATTCTGTTTTATAATTTTCACACTGACAGTAATGTAATTCAGTGACTTTCGCCATGTGCCAGTTGTCTCTTTGCCAGGCGCTTTGGCACTCTGCGCTCTTAACTATTTAGGGCATTGGCATTCGGCCTGCTCAGTCTCACTTTGAGACGTCTCTTCATACGACAACAGACTGAAACACAGGCTGGATCCTGAGACAAAGTTTATTTCAAACCCTTTTAGAAAAGGGCATTTTTTCAAGGCACAAGAGCTGTGCGGATCTCTCTTGACCCACAGAAGAGATCTCTGCATTTTCAATTTGCTCGCTACATTTATCATAACCTTTTACTCCATTCTGAAAGGTGGCATAGTCATATCCAATAATTAGCTTCACAAGCTATGCCTGGAATGATGTGACCACTACAGCTATGTCCAAAAATGCCATCCTGTGCTTTATAAATAAAGCATTAATCATTTATCCAAGTTGTACTTTTTCTTTTAACATACGTTCAGATTTTTATTCATGTTTATTTCATGCTGAAACTGGTATTAAAGAGGAGATGATCAGTTGATGCCCGCTTCTCTTGAGGTGAGTTGCTACACATTAAACAGAGCCAAAATGGCATTTATTGTTTGAATATTAAAACACAATGGACAGCCTTTGAAATCTGAGATTTAGTTTCATATCAAAAGTAACAAAGCACAAAGCTTGTTTTGCGATTTATTGGATGGGAGGTGTGCTAGAATGTTCCGTTCATTAACTGAAAACAGGCTAGACTAAACGATTCTTGGGATTTAAGAATCTAAAGTTTCATAAAAATGAGAATTGATTTTATTAGCATACAGGAAATACACTCCCTGACTTTTAAGGTACTACACTCTTCCCAGTCTCCACCTGGAGAAACTTCACATTCATCATGTGCATTGCAAAGTGGTCCTGTTCTAATGTCCAAATTAAAGCATAATTTGAGTGACTGCATTCTGTTTTATAATTTTCACACTGACAGTAATGTAATTCAGTGACTTTCGCCATGTGCCAGTTGTCTCTTTGCCAGGCGCTTTGGCACTCTGCGCTCTTAACTATTTAGGGCATTGGCATTCGGCCTGCTCAGTCTCACTTTGAGACGTCTCTTCATACGACAACAGACTGAAACACAGGCTGGATCCTGAGACAAAGTTTATTTCAAACCCTTTTAGAAAAGGGCATTTTTTCAAGGCACAAGAGCTGTGCGGATCTCTCTTGACCCACAGAAGAGATCTCTGCATTTTCAATTTGCTCGCTACATTTATCATAACCTTTTACTCCATTCTGAAAGGTGGCATAGTCATATCCAATAATTAGCTTCACAAGCTATGCCTGGAATGATGTGACCACTACAGCTATGTCCAAAAATGCCATCCTGTGCTTTATAAATAAAGCATTAATCATTTATCCACCATTACTATGACTACAGCTAAAGCCCAAACTACACTTAATTGTTTTGTGTTAAGGTATATGTTAGAGTACATTTACAGTGCATTAGTGTGCAGGCACACAAACACAAAGACAGCATAAGTTCTGTTTTGCGCATTATCGCGCCTGAATGGACAAATACACATACAATTATGTTAAAATGTTCATTTTGGAGAGTATTCACATAAACACATTTAGTTATGTATTAAGTGAACGTAGAGAGAATATTGCACATGTCAGTATACTGAATCAGCGCGTTAAATCTTAAAGTGATAGCAGCCTAATATACCTGCCACCGTCTGTGTTCTAAAACAGTTCAGATGACTAAAATATGACCAAAACTAAACAATTTTAGTCAGAAAACAATGTCTAAATAGAAATCGAAATTTGCTGTCAAAATTATTTCTCCCAATTACAAGGACATTTTTATTAGTCATAATTTCTGGGGGGAATGGCGCAGACACTGGACAAAGATGAAACTTTCTAGTGTGCATATGTTGACCGCCTGTGTTCATGCATGCTATCATATTGAGTAAACTTTGAAAGGCTATATGTGTGGCTGTATGCACACCCCAAGTGTCAAAACTAAGTCAAAACTGAAGTATGCTTGGGATACTGGACATAAGTAGGACATGTTCTGGTTCAACATCCTTATTGTTTCTAGAACAACATTTGTATCAACCAATCAGATTTTAGAGTTAGAGATAGGCTTAGGCCCGTGATTGGGAGTTCAACAAGGTTCAACATAATTAAACAATTTTCCGTTTATTCAACAAAATGTCCCTCCAAATTTATGGATAGTTAACAGTTTCAGGTGTGGTAGGGGTTTAATGTTAGTGTTAGGACTATGTCATGGTCTCTCATTCTGACCATGACATAGGACTATGTCATGGTCACAATTATGTTTCTCTATGCCATGAATTATTAAAGTATGAGACAATATTGGGAAAACCCTATACAAGAATTGTTAAGGCCAATCATTCAAGAAAGGGAATCTTTGCTCAGAAAGTGCAAGATCTTCATCTATAGGTGTCAGTCTGGTCCAGAACATCCAGTTCAGCACAAAGAGCAGTCAATCCCAAAATGCTTACACGTCTTCTTGCGACGTAATAATCAATTGATGCATTGCAACTGATGAAGACTTCTTGTACATCAGGGAACTGTGTGAGGTAGTGATGCACTAGGCATAGGCTTCATAGGGTGAATTCAGGACATCAGGATGGGAGAATTACCTACACTCATTCAACTCTATCCACTTAACCACTGATCCTGAATACAGCACTGCAGACATGAAGAGTAAACAAACCACACAAGAGAACATTAACGAGTTTAACCTCACTGAATCACACGGTAAATCTGCACTCTATCTAGACCTTAGTGCTCTCAGACCGACCAAGAGCAACGATAGTCAAAACAAAAGAAGTCAAAAAACCATCGCAAACTGTGTTGTGAGTTCACAAAATTCTTTGCAGGGCTTGTCCAAACAAGGCCATTACAGTTACAAGTGAGCTGTGAGAGTTTTGCCCAGAGGGACTAAAGATAGGATTACTTCTAAAACCCATTCTCATTCAGAGATCTTCCACAAATGGCTGCAGTCAAGTCCATACATGGCTGGAACTCTGCAATCCGACAGGAAAATCGGACAGACGTGGGTATTCTCCGGACTTGTTGTCTTTCAACAGACTCTAATCTGCACAGCTCTCCTCAATTTCCCACTGGGCAGAAGACTATTAGATTACACCGATTCTGCCCTTACGATAAACACAGAACCCCGGCCATTTGTCTGAAGGTTGAGAGATCCGTCTCGCTCTCAGCTGACGAGTTTGAGATCTTGCCCAGTGTGTCCCATGGAGCACAGCGAGCTGAAGAGACCTCGGCTTAGGGAGCAATGGACTGAGCAGTAGAGTCTCCTCTGAGCTGATAGCTTTTGACACGTGTGATTCAGTGGAACTGAGTTCAATAAAAAGCCTCTGTTTCATCATGCCTTAGGAAGGGAAGGCTTGGGGGATTATGGTCAGTGGACTGTTGCTAAGGAAAGGGGCCTGGCCCTCAGGTCATGCTCTACAGACCATCATTTCATATACAAATGAGGGCAGGGAGTATCAGATAATGCAGGTCTCCAGGAGGACTCTAAAGTTCCCCTTTACTCCTTTAGAATCTGCTGCACGGACCCCAAAAAATGGTTAGAAGGTCAGGGATCATTCATCGCAACATATCTGACAAGACACAACCATCTCTCTAGCTTGCATACAAATGTCAGTAACATAAGATTTAAATACATTTTAACTGCTTTATTTCTCTTTGTTTTTAAAAGATTAACGCACCAATAACTACGAACAGGGTCGTGGAAAGAAGACAAAGCCCCTTAGATCTCCATGCTTCACATGCTAACCATGCTAACTGGTATCAGCAGTGTATGTAACCGAATGATAAGCTAAGACAGAGATATTGTTCCTCATTAACCGTGTTTAAATTTGCCTTTGTACAGCAGTCTGTTTTCTAGGGAGCGGCATGACTATTCATGGTATTGAGCCTGACATGCTGACGACTTTCAAGGCAATTCAGGTGGAAATCCTGTTTAGTTTATAGTTAACTACATTTGACGTAGCATTTACCATGCATGAGCGGTTCTAAACATGGAGACAAAATGTTCAAACTTCTAAATTCATAACACAACAGGCTCGGATTACATGTTTGAGTGTGCTTGGAATAACCAAAGACTAAACACGCTGAAATGTGGCCTTAAAGAATAAAAACAGTCAAATGACTTTTGAAAAGGGACTAATGCTGAACAGCTGCCTACACAGAATAAAACGAGTTCCTTTTGTTACAAATAAGGCTTTTAGTTCATTAGTGGTGAATTAGAACACTATGGCTATCTACATACTTGCACTATTTAGAACACTGCAACAACCTCATAGTGACACATTTTGCAGCTTCTCATGATGCCATGGCTGTGAGTTTTAGACTAGTAAGTGTCACTCAACTTTCATAAGTATAAAAGGCTTTTTGTTAGTTTGCAATTGTGAGAGTTGTTAGTTAACACTAGGCACGTTTCCATTACAGATTTGCGCAAAACTTTGGCGATGTTTTATAAATGTCGATAAAAAAGTATTGTGAAATGATGGTGTTTCCATTAACCGATGTTAAGTGACTAAAACATAATTTTTTCCTCTCGCGATAAGTCATAGCAACGGATTTCGATGGGATTTTGGACGGATTTTGGCTACACTAGCCATTATATTTAATCGAAGGAGGCGTATGCGTGTATCTTGACAGAAGCAGCGCAGAGAGCAGCTTCCCGGTCGTGCCGTGGTGTGACTGGTAACACAAGCGTTGACTAAAGTGGCCGCGATCAGCTCCGGTGGCCGTTTTGGAGCCGTAACGCGCCGCAGACGTGTGCAGTGTAAATAGTCTAAGCATTAATGGCAGGGAAAGCCCCTTATACTTGAGAGCAGCCACATATGAGGTGTTTCTTGGAAGTTATAGTACATTGAGGAATGATCATATTACGTTTCCATTAGGCGTATTTTCAATTCGCAATTTAAATTTGCGCAATTTGAAGGGTAATGGAAACGCGCCTACTGTTCTTTAGAAAGAATACAATTTGTGATGGTAAGTCTATTTTCTGCTGCTTGACAGCTTCTGTATCCTTTTATTTATTCATTTATTTATTGATGACATTCTCTACATTACTTTAGTCGGTGGTGATACCCTAAAAACTGCTGACTACAAATTCAGCTCTGCACACAAGAGTTTTGTTCGAAAGTTCTGGAACTTCATAGACCATTCAATGAGAGAGATTTTACAAAAGAACATGGCCGCGATCAGCTCCGGTGGCCGTTTTGGAGCCGTAACGCGCCGCAGACGTGTGCAGTGTAAATAGTCTAAGCATTAATGGCAGGGAAAGCCCCTTATACTTGAGAGCAGCCACATATGAGGTGTTTCTTGGAAGTTATAGTACATTGAGGAATGATCATATTACGTTTCCATTAGGCGTATTTTCAATTCGCAATTTAAATTTGCGCAATTTGAAGGGTAATGGAAACGCGCCTACTGTTCTTTAGAAAGAATACAATTTGTGATGGTAAGTCTATTTTCTGCTGCTTGACAGCTTCTGTATCCTTTTATTTATTCATTTATTTATTGATGACATTCTCTACATTACTTTAGTCGGTGGTGATACCCTAAAAACTGCTGACTACAAATTCAGCTCTGCACACAAGAGTTTTGTTCGAAAGTTCTGGAACTTCATAGACCATTCAATGAGAGAGATTTTACAAAAGAACAGATGTTGTCAGAGTGGTTTCCAACAAGAAGGAATTAGTCTTTCACGAAACTCTCACGCCTCTGCTAAAGGTGCTAATTAAAGAAAACCCTAAGTACTTGGCACTCCTCAAATTCACAAGCGTTCTTTATTTAAAAAGATTTCTAGCATCACACTGTAATCCCCATTTGTATTGCAAACGAACATTGTGCTAAATGAATGACTGCTGCCACGATTCAGAAGATATTGGCAGCCTATTAATTATTCCATCCTTAATTGCTCTTTAATTATCTGATAATCTGAGGATAATATTTGCTCACAAGTTGGCCAAAACATTCGCTATTTTGTGTGAGACGTCTGGACTTTGACATACCTACATGACAAAACATTCATTATGCACAAAGAGCACAAAGAGCTGTAAAATTAACATCAATTTTTTCACTCTCCTCAGAGGAGACAAAGGCTAAAATAGGCTCTGAATGCCAAGAAGCCAGATGCCCTACATCATGTTTCCCCCAAAGACGTCATCTGCAGTGGAGAAAAGCGCTACATGCCCGGCCTCATTGTCTGTCCGTCTCCCACAGGCCCCCCAGTGCAGTTTAACATTACACATAGAACACAGGGCTGATGGGGACTGTGGCAAACTGACTCAGGCTGGCTCTCTTTCTCTCTCTCGTTCACATGCACAAAGCCACCCATAATGTCTGGACAGATAAAAGGCCGAATATTATGGCAGTGGGCCACGCTGCTCCGCCTGGTTTGTCATGCAGCTGAATGGAGTTGTGGCGAGGGTAAGGTTTGGCCATGCTCGTCTCATCCCCTGCCAGGACACACACAACTGCACACACACTCACAACCGCTCTATAAAGAGAAGGAAAAAAGGCAGGCATTCCCGGTCACTGTGCGTGATTGCATGACACAGAGGTACATCTAAACAGCCAAAAAGCGCCTGACCCAGTTGCTTTGAGACAAACCTGTACTGCAACTTTAAGTCTTTATTTGACTTACTCAGTTATTATTGGAAGAACCCAAAAGGAACATTATAATGTTGAGAAGTTGACTTAATGCAGTTTTATCATGACAACTCTCGGAGGGTTTAGCATGGTAATGTACATAACAATATTAATGTGTTTGGTTTTGGTGGAATAGATCTGCTACACTGTACCGCACTCAGTTATTATTGGAAGAACCCAAAAGGAACATTATAATGTTGAGAAGTTGACTTAATGCAGTTTTATCATGACAACTCTCGGAGGGTTTAGCATGGTAATGTACATAATATTAATGTGTTTGGTTTTGGTGGAATAGATCTGCTACACTGTACCGTGTACCTTGACTTGGTACTGCTAATACATCCACATCATGCTGCTGTGAGCATGTAAGAAATACTGCTGCTGCACATATAATATATATAAATTAGCCTTCATGTATAACACACATGAATCACCCTGTAGCAGATCTATACAGGTCGAGCTGGGGAAGTTGGAGGGTTTCTGAAGCGCTGCAACTGCTACAGCAAGCACTAGCCATGTATTTAAATGTTGAGCAGCAAGCTCATTGGCTGCTAATACAAAAGAAACCAATCAGCTGCGCCGTCTGATGATGTAATTATGTCAGATTTAGTTAGACCTATCGGACTATGCCATCTAGAGTTTCATGACAGAACTTTAGATTTCTCAGTAATGTTTTAAGAAAAACCTTCGTCTCAGATGTTTCTACTAACATTCTTAGAAGACATATAGACACAAATGAGACAATTGTTGTTATTAAGCTATAAAATGAACACAAATTGAATAATTTGTTCTTCAGAGTATCTAATGAGAATACTGGTGCTCATATTACAATGTCTGACTATTCAGACCAGGGGTCTCCAACACTGCTCCTGGAGAGCTATCTTCCTGCAGACCTGTAATTTTCAAGTTATGCTGAACACCTTTATTACCTGGTTCATGTGTATTTAATTAGGGTTGGAGCTGCAGGACCATAACTCTCCAGGAGGATGATTGGAGACCCCTGGTCTAGACTGATCTGAGCACAGATTTACATCCTAAGATGTCTTCTGCTGAATTTAAGCTTTAGAGGAGAAGTGTAAGATTGTTGTTGTTTTTTTTTGTTTGTTTTTTTTGCTCTCCATATATGAAAACAGTTATATTAAGTGGTAAGTAACTACTACTATGTATTTAATATAAGTAAAAAAAATAAGTACAATGCACCCATTGTGTCATATTGTATTTAAAAACACTTTTGCTGCTATTGAGGTGGGATACAGGTAAGGTTAGGGACAGGTTTGATGGTATGGGTAGGTTTAAAGGTGGGTAAAGGTGTAAGGCATGAGCCAACAGTGTAATTATAAATGTAATTACTGGAAATAATTACAGATGTAATTACATGCGGGTATTTTTTAAAATATAAGTACAATGTTAAAACACGTAAGTACACAATACGTCCATTGTATCAAATTATTTAATTTCATTACAAAAGTACATAGAAGTTAAGGCCACTTAATATATAGTGGGACCCATTTGGGTTAAACAGAGATACAATTATGAAAGTGCAGATATAATACTAGCAGTGTTATGTACCACAGGTAAAACGAGATGGTCTGAATGATTCAGAGAGTGTAAATATGCTTTCCTTTGGGGTGAAAAAGCCTGGTCTCATCTGAACCTCAGGTGAACCTCCGCAGTGCACACACATTGTGCTCTGGTCCAGACATACAATAGCAGAAAACCAATCATATGTGCAGGATTACAAAACGTATTTGCAGTATTGTAGAACTCAAAAACAGACTCAAAACCAGAGCCAAACTGAGTCCAAATGCTCCTGAGCCATGAAAACAACACAGCAACACTGTATATTAGACAAGATATGAAGTAGTGAAACAAGAAAAGGTGAGAACAGAAGAGATGGCAAGACAAGAAAAGAAAAAGTGAGATGAGAAAAGAAACTAAGAGAATCGATTGAACGGGGAGAATAGGTGATTGGCAGGGTGAATAAAGGTGAGAAGAGAAGAGAAGAGAAGAGAAGAGAAGAGAAGAGAAGAGAAGAGAAGAGAAGAGAAGAGAAGAGAAGAGAAGAGAAGAGAAGAGAAGAGAAGAGAAGAGAAGAGAAGAGAAGAGAAGAGAAGAGAAGAGAAGAGAAGAGAAGAGAAGAGAAGAGAAGAGAAGAGAAGAGAAGAGAAGAGAAGAGAAGAGAAGAGAAGAGAAGAGAAGAGAAGAGAAGAGAAGAGAAGAGAAGAGAAGAGAAGAGAAGAGAAGAGACAAGATAAGGAAAATATAAGACAAGACAAGAAGAGGTAAGATGAGAAAATGGTAAGAAGCTGATCAAAGGAGAGAAAAAAACATATCATATGAGACAACACAAAAAAAAGGCAAGAAGAAAAGAGAAAAGATGAGAATGAATACACTTCCACACTCCCTCTCTGTGGAAATAGAATAAAGTTCCTCAGCAAGGTTGGTTCACTCATTTAAAGAATGAATTCAAACTCAGCTCATTTTAATGCAGGCATATTCACATTCTCAGTCAGCTGCACAGGAAGTTGAAGTAGATTGGTCCTGAATTTGAGGTTGGCCACTCTATCAGCCCTGAACTACAGCCCTACAGATGGCTGCTATTTGCAACAGGCTGTGAACTCTCCTTCCCTAATCTCTATCATTTCATCTGTGCTTTTATCCATCTGTTATCATTTCGCAGTTAAGTCAACACGTATCAGATGAAAGGAAATGCTTTAAACAAATATCTGCTGTTAATATCATGATATCTGCAGTGTCTGTAGCAGCTACATATGCAGTAAAGACACATCCATCCAGCCATTAAAACCCATCAGTACCAGCTGACTGACGACAAACTGGGCCATATGAAAGAAAGCAGATACACATTACTGAACATTATGCACTTCACCAAATGCTTATTGCAGATGGTATTATACTTTTTTCTCTTCCTCAGCAGCAGCCTGCTAGTCTGTGTCTACAGGTATAATCTGCGCTGTCTGTCTCTTTCTTTTTCTGTCCTGTCCCGTTTCCCCTCTGTTAGCCCTGAGCTGCTGTGGCCAGGCTGTGCTCGCCAGCTCTCTAATTGATAACAGCCAGCAGGGGCCCAGTCAGGGGTTATACTTTTTTCTCTTCCTCAGCAGCAGCCTGCTAGTCTGTGTCTACAGGTATAATCTGCGCTGTCTGTCTCTTTCTTTACCCCCTGTCCTGTCCCGTTTCCCCTCTGTTAGCCCTGAGCTGCTGTGGCCAGGCTGTGCTCGCCAGCTCTCTAATTGATAACAGCCAGCAGGGGCCCAGTCAGGGGGGTAGGCCTGACTCTTTGCCTCCAAACACCCCTGGGAGGCTACGGGCCATGGTCCAGGCCGTCAACCATCGCCAACTGTACAGACACCACCAAGCACTAACTGGCAGCTATTTACCAACAACGCAGCATTTCATTTTCTCCCTGAAAAGCATGCAGGCATGTATGCATACACATGCAGATGCTGTACCAATTCACACACACTCTTGTCTCCTGTACTGAAATGTGAACACATTTACCAAGTGTTAAAACCAATACATTTTCTGTAATAACGACACCACTGTCATCTAGCATTAGGGTTAGGAACAAAGTGCAAGATCTCCTTCGCCTCTTCTATCTGTCCATCTCTTTCTCTCGGTTTCTGTCAATAGATCAGATCGCAGCTCTTTGCACTCTCCAGGTGCATGCAAAATGAAGGCATTTCAAAGAGATCAGACGCTGTCAAATTAGACACATTAGTAGGTGTCTGAAGGGCGTCTCGCTGTAGAGTGCCGTGATCTCACCTTGGAGAACACAACCTATCATCTACTTGACATTTTAATCCTTACCTTTTACATGTTTCACATTCCAGGCTGAATAATTTTGACAGGTCCTCTAGAACACCTGATTCCAATAGTACCTAAGGTTGATATGGTTTCTATGAAGTTGTATACCTTTGGTGATATTACTCTATTTAGTATGTGTGTTGTAGATACGTCTCCAGAAGATAAAACACAATTGGCGTAGCCAACTAAGTGCCTTATAAATGAATTAGACTTTGCATGAGGTGTTGCTCATTACAAGCCATTACCGGACCTTCCATATTCAACCTAATGGTGCTGTGGTGTGTCTCCGTATGGCCGTTTTGGCATGTGGGCATATGACAGTACCTCTGGGGTGTCCCAAAAGTGCATCCATTTGCATTCATCATATCTGAAGCATGCACTGATACACTTGCCTGCAGCAGAGTTTAAATGCAATGCTTAATCTTGCTTGTTGATGTATAGCATTCAGTGTGTAATATGTATATTTTATATAGCTTGAAAGAATTTCAGCCTATTGGCATCTAGCTCATTATCTTTCCTATGGTGTGTAGTGCACATGCACTGCAGACAGTCACCATGACAGCTGAATGTACAGGAAGCTTGTTGTGGTTAAGCTGGTATTGTTTTGTGGGATGTCATATCAGTTTGTTTTCTGCAGCTACTGAAACAAATCTCCCAAATCCCTCAGACTGCTGCAGGCTTCGCGGGCCTACTTAACAAGGTAATTAAAACTGTCTGCCTCCGTTCCCCCTAAATTTGCATACTCCTCCTCCTACTCTTTGTGAGGGTCTTGAAATGAATCTCCCGTCTCCTGATTTTCCTCTTCGGTGTATAAGCTGCTCCAGGGAGGCAGTAGAGTCAAAATCGGAGATCATGTGACTCAAGACGTCACTGTTGATCAAAGTGACAGTTGGAGCAGGATAAATTTCATTAATGACCCAGTTTAACAGCATGCATTAGAGACTAGACAAGCAAGAGAACATGTCTCACCACCACCGTCGATCTCTTACAATTATTACTGGAACTAATTAAGGAATCCAATTAATGCAGCTAAAAGAAAACGAGCGGGGTTGGGCAAGGGAATTTCCAGAGCAGCAGTTCAAATTTGTGTGCGTAATTTGGAGGCCACGGGATACTTGAGTTTCTTGGGAAATAAGGCTAGCTTATGGGAACAGTTGTCACTAATCATCTGGATTTGTTCAAGGTGACATGCAGCAAATTAAGTTGAATTCAATCTCCCCAACAAGTCTAGAGAAGGCTCATCATTATTGCATGCTCCCTACGAGTATTGGAAAAGCATACATTTACTGAGGAGCAAAGGCCGAAACATCTGTCAATTTGACCTTGTGTCTTGCACCTCGTTAAGATCATTGGCTTCTTCTACATCCATTCACTAACTGAGATTTCACCAAGTAAGATCAACCCACTCTCATGAGAAGTCATGATCATTTCTACAAGACGGCAATGTCAAACTGGGTTGATCAAAATGACAAAAGGAATGGCCCAAACCTAAACCTAGCCATATATTTCAGTCCCAGTATTCAAACCCTAAATGTAATCACAATTGTAATATGAAAGAAATATAAAAGGTGTACCTTTTTGTACACGGCCAGTCTTACAATATTTTACAATTTTGCTATAAATACTGTATTGTACTATTGTTATAAGTTCCTAGATCAAAATCCTTGATGGTCCCAGCACAACTTTCCTGTCAACCAATCAGATCTCAAGGTTAGCTTTAGGGTTAGGTTAGGTCAGGTTTAAGGCTGGGGACTTGGTTAATAGTTAATGGTTACGGTTAGAGTTGGGATCAGGGATAGGACTGTTTGTTGGACAGGATTCCAGGACCAACAAAGGCCAATCCTGATAAAGGGCCCCACTCTATACTCCTGATTCTGAGCTTGACATAATGAGGTTTGGAGGGAGCTTGTGAATGGAGGTAATTAAAAAGTGAGGCCCATGCAAAGACTAAATAAGACAATGCTTACGATACTGAAAGCATTTCTCAACCCACTGAGGAAATGGTGTGTATATTCTGTGTCCTGCAGTGACACTAATGTCCACTAATGCCTCTAAATGCTAGACAAAACAGCGCAGAGAGGTAAACGGATACCCTTCACCACCTGCAGGGGTAAAACTAATCCAAAACCCCAGCGTCCACACCACCCCAACAGAGCTCTGCCAGTTGTCGCCAAGTTGATTGTCTCTTTTTAATTGCCAAGGCAGTAGAAGAGATGTCTAAATGTTAGTCATTTGTCTGAAGTAACTTCAGAATGGGGCAGATGGATGGAGCTGCAGGGAAAAGCAGTTAAGTATCTGAGTACCTTAGTCAGGTGAGTTCTAGTTTGGCAAGAAGCTCCCGGGGCTGGAAGGTTTCATGACGGATCATGGCAGATTTTCTGGACTGAAACCTGAGGCCTGCACTAGACTGGCTGTGTTGGCATGAGGGAAATAGCATGTCATTTGCAATAAAGGAATGCAGCTCTAGTTGCGTGAGCCAGCCGGATATACCATTACAGTCCTTGTGCTGGATGAAGGAAAAAAGTAAAACAAGGAGGAGGGAGAGAAAACTTGACTAAAAGGCCTAAAGAAAATCCAAAGAAACGGTAAAGCAGATGTATGGAGACAAGAGACAAGGATGAAATACTGGAGCAAACACAAATTCAGACCACTAAATTTTGCAGTTTCTGGCAGATGGTACATATTGTATCAAATACTCTAAATTAGGGGTGCCCGATACTGTTCCTGGAGATCTACCTTCATTCAAAGTTCAGCTTCAACCCTGATCAAACACAACTGAACCAACAAAAATTCTGTCATTAATTACTCACCCTCATGTCATTCCAAACCCTTAAACCCTTAACTCGTAACTATCGTGTTCAAGGCCTAGAAAGGTAATAAGTACATCATTAAAATAGTCTATAAAATATGACATCAGTGGCTCAACTTTAATGTTATGAGGCTACGAGTATACTTTTTGTACGCAAAGAAAATAGCATCGCACGCATGGATCGTGGTACTGTCGTGAACATTCCTTAAAGACTGACACGAAAGAGAAGAAATTGTTTATTTTAGTTTTCTTTGCACACATAAAAGTATTCCTGTAGCTTCAAAACATTATGGTTGAGCCACTGTTGTCACAAGGACTATTTAAACAATGTCCTTACTACCTTTCTGGGCCTTGAACGTGTCAGTTTCATTGCTGTCTATGGAGGGTCAGAAAGCTCTCGGATTTCCTCAAAAATATCTTAAGTTGTGTTCCGAAGATGAACAAAGGTCTTATGGGTTTGGAACGACATGAGGGTGAATAATTAATGACAGAATTTTCATTTTTGTGTGAACTATCCCTATAAGGTCTTCAGAAGCACTAGATAATAGCAGACAGGTGAGCTGGAGCAGCGTTAGAACTGAACTCTGCAGGTAAGTAGATCTCCAGGAACAGAATTATGAACCCCCGTTCTAAATGATCTAATGCTACATGAATAAAGAAAATTGCTTTTTAACTTTGAACAATTACACTCTGAATTCTGAATGGGTCATGATGGCATAATCATCATCTAGTAGGGATGTAACGATATCAAAATCTCATGATACGATAATATCGCAATATGAAGTCCACGGTACGATATTTATTGCGATGTTTAAAAAAAAAAAGACAAATGAAGAATTGAGAAAAATTTTTAATTCAATTATTCTATCTAATGCACTTTGAGAGTTCAAAATTAAGAGCTGCAACCCATGTTTCTTAACTTAGAAAACTTGAGTCAGAAAAAGTCAGTGAATTTACTTGTACCTGAACTTTAAAGGGGACTCTCAACCCTCTTTTAATTTGTGATATACTGTCTCAGTCTAAATTACATTCACACAGGTGTTTTAGGAAGCCAAACAAATTAGAATATAATAATAATAATAATAACAATAACAACAAGTAATAGCCATGTATTGTAAAAAATTGCACTGTAAAATAAATGACAATTAATCCTTCATAGGTATATTATTTTTGCTTTACAGTAGGGAAAATACAATACTTCTTTCCTAATTTCTACACTTGAAAGAGATATTTAGAATTTGGACTGCATTTAAACAGCTAGCTGTCAGCAATTCATACAGCACTTTTAAGCTTTTAACAGAAACTGTAAGTACTGAAAAGGAGCAAAGATTTAGCAACTGGTTCCCTTTTTCTTAACTTAGAAAACTTGAGTCAGAAAAAGTCAGTGAATTTACTTGTACCTGAACTTTAAAGGGGACTCTCAACCCTCTTTTAATTTGTGATATACTGTCTCAGTCTAAATTACATTCACACAGGTGTTTTAGGAAGCCAAACTAATTAGAATATAATAATAATAATAACAATAACAACAAGTAATAGCCATGTATTGTAAAAAATTGCACTGTAAAATAAATGACAATTAATCCTTCATAGGTATATTATTTTTGCTTTACAGTAGGGAAAATACAATACTTCTTTCCTAATTTCTACACTTGAAAGAGATATTTAGAATTTGGACTGCATTTAAACAGCTAGCTGTCAGCAATTCATACAGCACTTTTAAGCTTTTAACAGAAACTGTAAGTACTGAAAAGGAGCAAAGATTTAGCAACTGGTTCCCTTTTGATGTTTTCTCTTACATTATGCATCTCTCACTTCAGGCAGTAGACAGGAGACCTACACTTCTGAAGAGACTCAACACTTCCACCAACTTAAATTATCACACTGTCATCAGACGCTTTAAAAATTGAGGGCTAAAACATAAGGTAATACTGCCTGTTGTTTTCCTAAAGATGGATGACTTCTGCAGAAACAGACAGAAACTGCTAGTGTTTTTCTCCTATTTAACTACGCTATTAATAACATCAACTTCAACGTTTCTGGAACAGATCCAATCTGTTGTTCAGCATTTCTTTCCACGTTAATACTGTCTCAGCGAGTGCAGCACCTGCCACGCAAATCAATCTGAACGCAAAGCCTTGTGTACACAGAGTCTATGGTACAGAGTTACCGGAGACACAATAAATAATTCTGTGAACACAAAGCGTGTTTACGTGCTGGCTTCAGACATGCAGACGTATGCGTGGAGATTGTGTGTTCTCCTCGGAGCGGAGGGAATACTCTGACTGCTCTAATAAAGCCATGATTACTATCAGACTTCTACACGCCGTCACAAATAACAACAACAACAAAGCAGAAATCAATTGTGACTTAACGCTTTTGTACACTTGTCTGCAACCCGCCGGAACCCCACCCCCAACAATTTGCAGCTTCACAGAGCTAAATGAGAAAGGAAGAGATGAAATATCATAAATTATTAATATAAAGACAGCACAAGATTTGTACTGACACAACCCAAAATAATCTGTCTTTTCTAAAGCCAGCTCGGGACTTGGTTTGGCTCCTGTGTATTTAGCTCCTGTGACATTATAAATGTCCCCTGTTCACTCTCATTACCCACAATCCCTTGTTACCCACAATAGAGTTCACATTAAGCCGGACATATTCTGGTTCCATCATCCAGAAGTCAATGTTGTTGTTTTTTCTTTTTTCTTTTTTTGGTTTGGAATTGGCTTGTGGTTAAATGCCTGAAATAAGTTCTACGGTTAGCATTTTATTCTACAACTTAAAATACATCAAAAACCCCACCTTGTGATGTCTTGAAAGCTTTTACTTGTCTTGATAAAGGTGGCTGCTAACAAGTGGCTAAATTTGACTACAGAGGGTGTCGGAACATTAAACATTTTCACACCGAAAAGGAAAACTCATCTACTGAGTAGTCACTTTTGCAGCCTCGCTGTTATTATAATTGTGCTCTTGCAAATTATACTAACTGAAACTTTCAGGGATTTTTTTTTAAATTTAAGATAGAAAGTGGTGTCAGAAGCTTAAAGAAAAGTTCACCCCAAAAAAAATAAAAATGCTGAAAATGTACTCAACCTTTAGGCCATCTAAGATGTAGATGAGTTTGTTTCTTCATCAGAACAGATTTGGAGAAATTCACTTACTCACCAATGGATGCTCTGCAGTGAATGGGTGCCGTCAGAATGAGAGTCCAAACAGCTGATAAAAACATCACAATAATCCACAAGAATGCAGTCCATGATGAAGAAACAAGTTCATCTAGGATGGCCTGAGGTTACATTTTCAGCAAATATTTTTTTGGGGGAATTATTCTTTTAATGGTGGAACTTTAAATGGAACTATTCTTTTAAAGTTGAATATGTTTAGCTTTTTACTTCTGCCAATTGTGTCTAGGCTTCGCATTTTATAAAAGTTGTTCTAATTTGCGAAGATTATCATGATGAACAAAATGAACAGAGCTTATTTTCTGCAATAATTCAAAAGTCAATAAAAAGATCCTAATGAGTTTTTGTCGAGGGAACCAGGGTGATGCTAACTTCCGGGCTGACCTACAAAAGCACGCCATCCCTGCAATGCTCACTGCATTATGGCATGGGCAGAAGCATGTTTGGCATTTTTAATTCAGGTTTTTGGATATTAAAGCATTTTAATTTAAAGGCAAATCAATTGCACTGTGGTTGTATAATGCACATTAGGCAACTTCACCAGGTCATCTGGATGTGTCTGCATAAAGACATTTGCTTGCTGCAAACAGCTTACATACTACAGAAAATATATCCATACTACATACTAACAGTTGCATGCTTTTCATGTTTTTCAACATCATATCCAGTTCTTAATTTCCTCCTGCCTATCTTTGTCCAGCGACACAGACATACACACAAGCGCTCATTTTCTCATACAAAAGCTCTACAGCAGGGCTGAAAATTCATTTGACATTAAAGCCTCTTATGAACGTAATGCGAGGGAGGGGACATTTTTACATTAACCATGCATGACAGCGACTAACTTGCCTGTTTTGTTGTAAACATTTGCTGGTAGGTGCCAGTATTTACACCCTCATTTCTGCACAACTTCACTGACAAGTGCTCGCTGAATTAAATTGAGAAGATAAAATAGGCCTAAGTTGTATTTATTTGTGGTGTGATCATAAGGATTAAGCTGGTGAAGAAATGCATTAATGTTTAATCCCCCTCTGCGCATCCCCTTCTCACCTCCAGCTCCGTGGTGCAACCCGCTTTTAAAAAGAGAGGGGGAAAAAATGGAGGCACTCGTTTGGAGCAGCCTTGAGCTTCAGCCAAGCTCTCGTCGGCATTGTGTGCATACAGCTGGGCTTGCTTTCCCTTTATCTTACTCACTCTTTCTCTGTCTTCCTCCCTCTTGTTCTCTGTGAAGTGCTTTTCTTCCTGGCCCAGCCTGACAGAGGGGTGTGTGTGTGTATGGAGGGGGGTCAGGGCTCTTGTGGAGGTTGTCACTGGGCCAACTCCTGCAGCTTCCTGCCCACTAATGCCCACAATGACAGATTGTAAACAGAGAAAGAGAGAGAGGGAAATGTCTGTCTCGATTCACAAAATACAGCATATAACTTACATCCATAACTACATTTGTTCTGTTTCACTCACTGACCGTGCTTTAAAGCATAAACTACAGTGGCTTAGTAGTGCATAGCACAACGAAATCTCCACAACACAACAAAATCGCCACAACACAACGCATAGTACTAATTTAGTTGTGTTGTGCTAATTTCGCTGTGTTGAGGCTTGTTTTCATTGTGTTGTGGCTTGTTTCAGTTGTGTTGTGTCTTGTTTCCGTTGTGTTGTGTCTTGTTTCAGATGTGTTGTGTCTTGTTTCCGTTGTGTTGTGTGTTGTTTCTTGTTTCCGTTGAGTTGTGTCTTGTTTCCGTTGTGTTGTGTCTTGTTTCAGTTGTGTTGTGTCTTGTTTCAGTTGTGTTGTGTCTTGTTTCCGTTGTGTTGTGTCTTGTTTCAGGTGTGTTGTGTCTTGTTTCCATTGTGTTGTGTCTTGTTTCTGTTGTGTCTTGTTTCAGTTGTGTTGTGTCTTGTTTCTGTTGTGTTGTGTCTTGTTTCCGTTGTGTTGTGTGTTGTGTCTTTTTTTCGTTGTGTTGTGTTTTGTTTCAGTTGTGTTGTGTCTTGTTTCTGTTGTGTTGCAGCTTGTTTCCGTTGTGTTGTGTCTTGTTTCAGTTGTGTTGTGTCTTGTTTCAGTTGTGTTGTGTCTTGTTTCCGTTGTTGTGTGTTGTGTCTTGTTTCCGTTGTGTTGTGTGTTGTGTCTTTTTTCCATTTTGTGTTGTGTCTTGTTTCTGTTGTGTTGTTTTGTTTTTGTTGTTTAGTAGTGCATAGCACAACGAAATCTCCACAACACAACAAAATCGCCACAACACAACGCATAGTACTAATTTAGTTGTGTTGTGCTAATTTCGCTGTGTTGAGGCTTGTTTTCATTGTGTTGTGGCTTGTTTCAGTTGTGTTGTGTCTTGTTTCCGTTGTGTTGTGTCTTGTTTCAGATGTTTTGTCTCTTGTTTCCGTTGTGTTGTGTGTTGTGTCTTGTTTCCATTGTGTTGTGTCTTGTTTCAGTTGTGTTGTCTTTCTTTTCTTTTCGTTGTGTTGTATGTTGTGTCTTGTTTCCGTTGTGTTGTGTGTTGTGTCTTGTTTCTGTTGTGTTGTGTCTTGTTTCCATTGTGTTGTGTCTTGTTTCTGTTGTGTCTTGTTTCCATTGTGTTGTGTCTTGTTTC
>NW_015505427.1:180701-181224 GCF_001515645.1 Sinocyclocheilus grahami | reverse complement strand
CTTGTTTCCGTTGTGTTGTGTCTTGTTTCAGTTGTGTTGTCTTTCTTTTCGTTGTGTTGTATGTTGTGTCTTGTTTCCATTGTGTGTTGTGTTGTGTCTTGTTTCCGTTGTGTTGTGTCTTGTTTCCGTTGTGTTGTGTCTTGTTTCAGTTGTGTTGTCTTTCTTTTCGTTGTGTTGTATGTTGTGTCTTGTTTCCATTGTGTTGTGTCTTGTTTCAGTTGTGTTGTGTGTTGTGTCTTGTTTCCGTTGTGTGTTGTGTTGTGTTGTGTTGTGTTGTGTGTTGTGTCTTGTTTCAGTTGTGTTGCGTTTTGTTTCCGTTGTGTTGCAGCTTGTTTCCGTTGTGTTGTGTCTTGTTTCAGTTGTGTTGTTTTGTTTCAGTTGTGTTGTGTGTTGTGTCTTGTTTCCGTTGTGTTGTGTTGTGTTGTGTTGTGTGTTGTGTCTTGTTTCAGTTGTGTTCCGTTTTGTTTCCGTTGTGTTGCAGCTTGTTTCCGTTGTGTTGTGTCTTGTTTCAGTTGTGTTGTCT
>NW_015505427.1:113146-180691 GCF_001515645.1 Sinocyclocheilus grahami | reverse complement strand
GTTGTGTTTTTTCTTGTTTCCGTTGTGTTGTGTCTTGTTTCCATTGTGTTGTGTCTTGTTTCAGTTGTGTTGTGTTTTGTTTCCGTTGTGTTGTGCTAATGTTGTGGCATTGCAGCTTGTTTCAGTATTATTTTATTTATATACTACAATAGTATTCATTAATAATTTTAATTAACTTTATATATTTACTTTTTATTTTAATTTTAGCTTAAGGTTTGGTAATTGATGATTATTGATACAATTAATATTAATTTTGGAGTGAACTATTGAACTATTGTTTTCACTAAAAACGTTACTGGTTAATTTGATTTCAAGTCTGCACTGATAATGATCTGACTTCCATGGGATCACTTTTAGTTTAGCAAAGGTTGCATCTCCATGACAACTTCAAGATCCTGGAAAGGAGAAGAAATAGGCCAATCAGAGCCTAGAAGTGTGTCAAAGAAATGCCAGAGCTCTTTTGCTATTCATTTCTTTTTCACTCTCAACATGCATTTCGACATAATGCCAAGGCATCTATTAAACACCAGAGATCTAATAATGTTTAAAGACGAGCACGTTTTCTGTCTGTGTTTCTCTTTTGCACATTTTTCCATTTGCAGGTTTACTCAGGTATGCAATCTCGTGTGACAGTAAAACATTTGCATATGTGTAGTAGTCTTTTACATAACACTAATAAAATCTAATAAAAATGTGACTCTTGCCTTTGCAAAATTTTACAATGATAAGGTGTTGCCAGAGCATTATTGTGCTGTTGTTAAGTGGTTGCCATGGTGTGTTGGTTGGTTGCTAGGTGATTGCTACCTGCCCAAGTCAAAAGACTCCACATTCAAGTTTCTGTGATATTCAGGTCTCTAGATAAGCCTCTGTTCCTTTTTCAGTGCAAGTCTTTGGCACTGTTTTATTGACCGCCATGCAAAAACGGTCAGTCTAATCATTTTGAAAAGTAAAAAGATGATATAAAATTAATGTGCTAACAGTATGGGATGAGTTACACTACAAAGTTTAATACTAGGTATTAGGGGTTTGCTAAAATCCCTAACTCTAACCTTCTGGAAAATTCCTACACTTTAGCATATTTTTAACTTTGAACTTAGCATGTTATTATTGTGGAAATAATATACTTGAAAAGAACACATGTAATTGCACTTAAGCTAATATTTCCGGACACTTTATTGCATGGCAATTGTAAATAAATGAAAATGTATTGTAGTTTAAATTTATGTTAAATGCAATTAGCTGAACTTTAGAGTGCTTTATGTCAGTTTGTGAAGGACTTAAGTACATCTTTTTATGTCCTTTCATAATTACTTCTACTGTCTTTAAAATATGATTAAAACATACTGCTGAATCTACGGACAAGCATTTATAGTAAATTAAAATATGCTTTCTACTGAAACTTGTATGTCATAAGTATATTTGTAATTACACATTTGTAACGATGAAGTTGCTATTTGCAAATGATGAAGTAGTAATTGTATGATAGGTTACAAAAAGTAAATTTAAAATACATCAACTTACATGCAATATCAAATAACCACAGTTAAAATTATAATCAAGTACTTAAATGTTCAAAATAAATGAACTTCTTTAAAGCATGTCAAAAGATTATTAAACATGATTTAAAATGCACTTTAAAGTATAACTTTTAATTTGACATTATTGCAAAGTACACTTTTTAAAAGTGTACTTAAGTATGTTAAAAGTGTATGAAAGTGTACTCTCTGTAAGTGCGATTAAGTGGCCTTTTATTTCATTATATTATATGCACATACAGTTTTTTTTTAAATATACTTTTAGGATTTGAAGTACACTAACAAATGCAAATTTAATGCAATTAAGTGCAATACTTTCACACTGGGTAAGTATAAACAAAATAATATGTATGAACTCATATGTAATCCATTCCACCATAGACAAGGCTGTGGATTTGCCAGTAAAAACAGAGCTAAGTTCACGAATGACCTGAAGAGAAAAAAAATCCAACATAAGCCCATATTCTAGCTCTATATCAAACCCAGAATGTTGGATCTGTAGTAGCGCATTACTAACAGAAACCGGGCACGCTAACACTGTTTTTTCTTGTGTATTGAGGTCTTCACTGTCACTGTGTGGGGGTGTTAGTAAGGTAGTCATACACTTTTTACACCTTTTGGCACCTTCAACATAAGTCACACTTCCGGAGTTGGTTACTTCTTAAAACGGTATCACTGTGAGCTGTTTGAACAATGTGTGATTTAGTGTACCGGTATCTCTCGCTCACTCCCCCCTCAGGGGAAAAGAGTTATCTGGGAGGAAGGCTGACCTTGTGGTGACTCCCAAAGCTCACTCCACGACCTGTGTGCCTGGGAAAACAGGAAACTGACATCTTGGAAAATGTAATGTTTATGGTTTGGAGCCATTAATTTGGGCCCAATGCCCTGCTGTCTGCCACTGATTAAAGGGAGCTGTGGCACGTGAATGATCAAACAAGCCAGGGCATGAGACGGGTTTACCCTTTACTAGCTATTTTGATCATGAACAAATGAAACTGAGATCACTTTAGCAGCTGCATCGTCAACACTATTGTTAAAAGAAGAGTTTCATTTTCGACAAGGTGTCATCTGTCTCAAATGTTTCTCCTAAACTTTATTAGAATAGAAACAAATGAGACTAAGAAGCTTATATTTAAGTGCTGTAGTCGGACAAAAAAATATTGAGGGGAACAAAGGGAAACATGTTTTCGCTGACCAGATTTGAACCTGTATTTTCCACACAAGCACCAAAGGCTCAAAATATCTGGAGAATGCATACTAGACTCTAAGCTATGGCTCAAATAAATATTGTCACGTTCAACTTAGGTCCAGACGGATACGGCATTTTGGGAGCGTGAAACCACTATTTTTTGAAACCGGGTCCCAGTGTGGATAAATCTAAAAACGACAAACTTGCGTTTTCGTGTGTACAGCCAATCAGTATATTTTCTGAAACGATGATGTCCTCACCCCACGTCTCGGCTCTAGTCAGACACCGCTACGCCACATAACAGCAAAAACAACATGAACAAACACTGAACAATTGTCTTTTTATTAACTAACATTAACACAGATTAAAAAATGTATTGTTCCATGTTCGTTTTCTTGTTGTTGTGTTGGGTTTGTGTACAGCGCGCAAGGTTTATGCGCATGCTCTAAGTCTTCTTTTCCATTTTTAGTGTATCTCTGTGGCAGAATTACAGTGCCACATACTGGTCTGGCATGCATACTACATCGTTTTAAGTCGGTTTCGTGGTTTCGTGTGTACGCAGATATTTCTTGAGACGAGGTAAAAAAAAGATTGGATAGGGAAAGTTCTGGCTTCGTGTGGATGTGGCCTTAAACTCAGCTTACTCTTATGCTGCCTTCCTGCCTGTCAATGAAATTACTACAGGCCATTTCCTCTCCTCCTCCCACCTGTTGGCTTTACCTGTATCCAGCCCTGCCCACCCATCAATCAGTGCTCGTAGCTCCATGCACATGCTCACTTTCTCGTCTATAAAGCTCATTTTATGGATCAAGGATCTTCACATGATCCTACACACAGGCCTCTAACAGGAGAGAAGACAGTGAGATGGGGTAAGATTACCTGAGCCTGAGAGAATTGTGTGCGTTCCCCTTGAGGGATTGTGAAAAGAAAGACAGGTGGAGACCCACCCAGACCCTGCAGCTACGTGCATTACAACCTTCAGAGCCAAGAAAAAATGATTAGCAGTTTGTTTGTCAATCCATTCCATTCAATTTCCTGCATGCTCCAGTCTAGACCCAAGAGTGTACTTGCTCAAAAATCAGTAGCAAACTCTGGTATAGGGCATATAGTATTCATGTAATATCGTGTACATATTTAATGTTGGAAAGTTAATTCTAGTAAATTGGTTTGCTTAGTTAATTAACGTAAATTTAATGATTTAAGAAACCAAGTCAATCTGGTATTAGTAAAATACAATTTTAAATTAAATGCTTCTGTTCGGTAATGTGTTTTATTTCAGTTAAATTGTTAATTCATTCAAATAATACATTTTTCATTCATTTACCATGATAATTTTTCCTCCTTTACTAGATTAAATGTACACCACAGTTCAGACGTTTGGGGTTGATTTCTGAAAGAAGTTTCTTATGCTCACCAAGGTTGCATTTATTTGATCAAAAATACAGTAAAAACAGTAAAATTGTGAAATATTATGACAATTTAAAATAACTGTTTTCTATTGTAATATATTTTCAAATGTAATTTATTCCTGTGATACAAGGCTGCATTTTCAGCATCATTACTCCAGTCTTCAGTGTCACATGATCCTTCAGAAATCACTCTAATATGCTGATTTGCTGCTGAAGAAACATTTTTTATTATTATCATGTTGAAAACAGTTGTGCTGCTTCATATTTTTGTGGAAACTGTGATTTTTCAGAATGCTTTGATGAATAGTAAGTTTAAAAAGAAGAGCATTTATTAAAAAATAGATAACAGTTTCACTGACCCCAAACCTTTGAACAGTTTTATAATTAGCCACTTTTAGTTTGTAGTTTGCAGCATAGCAGCTTTTACCAAAAAAAAGTATCTTGAAAGTAGCTTTATGTTCAAATTATGAGTAGCTTGCAAGGTACATTATCAAAGCAGCTTCAACACTTGAGCCAATGATATGAGGCTCACTGTGTTTGTAAGCCTCTTGGTTTACAGGCCTTGAGGTAATCTTCAACTTCACAAAGACCTTGGAAATGAGAGGATGGGAGGTAAAGTAATGTGCAGCCTGTGGATGAATGACTCTTACTGGGTCACCGCAGACAAATTGACTTGTTTAATGACATAGCCAACAAATGCAGGGCCTTTTACAACCATGTAGGGCCACTGACCTGGCCAGTGCTTATATGCTGGTCAGTGCTATTCACTCTTTCTTCTCCAAAGAGATGGAGGGGGAGGGGTTTGGACAAAGACAGATTTAGGAGGAAGAGAGAGGGGCTGGGGGACTGTGGACAGGCGTTTAAGGCCGATGCACAGGAGGCTCCTGGGATACGTGACGGACCCTGTGATTAGAATAAAAATGCAGGCAATCTTGAGGCAAGCAGCAGGAGGTGGGAAGAGGGTTAAGTGGCAGGCTTTTACGTGGTTTAAACAGCAAGCTTGATTTACCCTGGGATGTGTGGCAAGCTATCATTTGCAAATCACACCACATCTCCAGGGCCCGCTAAGACGAGTCATGGGTTTTGCTGTGGATGTTTGTTGTGGCCTTTTGTGGGGGGTGCAGACAAATAAAAAAAAAAAGACTCAAAGTAATGCAACATGGCTCTTCTTGCATGCCTCCTTGCCATGCATGACACAAGCATTTGAGTGTGCATCATGGTTCCCATGTAATGACATGATTTGGGGTGTAAACATGTCATGAACCCTTCACAGCTATTGCATGTGAGATGGAAGAATCTGTCAAAGAAACTAGGGATCCACTGATATTACAATTTTGGCTAATACAGATAAGCTGATCTCACGGCAATTCGTACATATTTTATGAGGTGGCTAAGTCGTACAAATTCGTACGACCTCACTCGTACAAATTCATACGATTTTTGCTAAATTGTACGTATTTTACGAGTTGTACAATTCGTATGAATTTATACGAATGACCTACACCTAACCCCGCCCCTAGACCTACCCGTCACTGGGGTCTAGACAAATCGTGAGTGAGGTCGTACGAATTAGCCACCTCGTAAAATAAGTACAAATTGGTCATGAGATAGCGTTGGATTTTCATGTTGGGGCCAATGACTAATAAGTGTCAGATGAAAATTCTTTACTAACAATATTAATAAGTATAGTATGTACAGTATGTAGTAGTGGTATTAACTCTCTGATGCTGTTTGTTTATTTTTGACCGAAAATTTGTACATAACACACACACAAATCATGGACATTATTTGAAAAGATTAAATGGCCCTGTAAAAAAAAATAGCAAAGTTCATCTAGTGGAAACATTTGGTACTGCACTCTAACAAAATCTTACTGAAAGCTATTTTTTGAGAAATCAACCTTAAATTTGGAATTCAGCTTCTTTAGATTTATGGCGTTGATGTTCATGCAGTTTTACAGCAAAACATGTTTTAGAAAATATATTTCATATTTAGTACCATAAAATCTAAATAAAATTTAATACCAAAAAATATTATCAAACTACAATGTAGTACATTCATTTCATAGACAAAAAAATAGTAAATTATGAAACAGAGCATCAATATTAGATTGCATTCTGAGATGAACAAGATACAGATTAAAGGTAATCAAATTTTAAAAACAGAGGAAATAAGCATGCACAATTAAATATCCCATATTGGTCATATAACTTTAAGTACTGTCTCAGATGTTTATTCTAAAATTGCTTAGAAGAAGGAAAAAAAAGTGCCAATCAATGTGAGGGTAGATGTATAAAATTAATGTTAATAGCATAGCTCAGATAGATTGATCTTTGGAGAATCTGATGAGAAATGTTTGAGGACAGTGAGGTACCCATGAGCAGGGTTGAAGCCCTCAGCAAGGAAGCACTGAAACAGAAAATTGTAATTGCATTTTCTCACCTATTGTGGCATACAAGTGAAACATGAACAAGAAAAAAAATGTTGATTTTGTCCATTGGGGTGGATAAATCTTTTATAGTAAAAATGACAATATCCCATAAAAACAAAAGAAGTGTCGATTTTGATTTCATGATAACTTTATTAAGCAAAACTCTCAAGTGAGCTCACAAAATGTAATCACACTGCTGTCTAGATGAAACAATTGTGATATAAAAGAGATTTAACTTGACCTCTGTTCTTGCTGTGTCTCTCTGCAAAACTGTGCGGTCAAAGTGCACGAAACCCCCATCACCTTTAAAAGGTGAGAAATGATTCATACAGTTTGTGCTTCTGTCACATACTAACATGAATTAGAGTGAGAAAGTCTTAAAGGGATACTTCACCCAAAATTTCTCATGTAATCATCCCTCATGTCTTTCCAAATCTGTACGACTTTCTGCAGATCACAAAAAATGATATTCTAAAGAATGTTAGAAACCAAACAGTTCTGTTGACCATTAACACCAAGACATTTCTCAAAATATCTTCCAAAAGAAAGTCATACAGGTTTGGAACGACATCCCTCTCAGAATCATCAAAGATCTGTGTGAAAGAGAACATTCCCTGTCATGAGCTCCTTGGTGTTTGTGTACAGCTGTCTGGACATTCAGAAATTATTCATTTGAGGCAAGAGTCATTTGTTCTTATTGTTTAAAGAACTCTTTTGGTAGTAGCACTGTCTTAAATTACTGTTAAGACCACACCAAGTTTCTGCATGGCAGGCACTGCAAGATAGAATGAACACTTCTTAACATACTGAGAAAACCTCTGGTGTCAAGACAGGAAGTGCCACAAACAGCAGTCGTCATGTTTAAATAGAGCAGAAGAGTGGGTTGAGATAGTGGCCTTAATTCACTGGGAGTTCTTTGCCCTGTTATAAATAACCTCTCTCCATTTTATTCCCATTGTTAGAGGACGAATTACCCACAATGGGTATGTAGTCATAACACTTACCAGCAGTTAATTATTCTTGTCCACTTCACCTTTGCTTGTGGGATTTGCTATATCTAGAACTATGTTCCTGCCAATTACCAGAGGTGTAAAAAGTACCTAAAAACCATACTTGAGTAAAAGTACAGATACCTTACAGGTAAAATTACCCCACGTTACAAGTCACCAATTCCTAAACAACTTGAGTAATAGTCTTAGAGTATCTGATTTTAACAGTACTTTATTTAGTATTTTACTTATAGTAAATATAGGCTCAAAGATGCACTAGTCAAAGAGACAAGCCAGTGAAAAACTGTAACGTTGTGGAGAAGCTGTGGAAAACAGGCAGAGGCAAGGATCTATGTGCTGGTATTTCATGGAAAAACTAGAACAAACAATAAGGCAAAAACCAAAGGGAACAAAGAACAGAATGACTGGCAAACAGACAACCATTACAGTCAACAACTCACAAGGAACTAAAGAAAAATTAGGGCTATATATATATACACACAGGGGGCTAACAAGCTTAACAAGATAAGACACCCCGCATTCACATAAAGTAGCCTTGTTGAAAAGTTTGGGTGAGTAAGGGCAAAACGCAGAAGATGCAGTACTTTCAGTGACCTGTAATAGGCAGTATCACATCTTTTGTAGCAGAAATAAACTGCTGCAGAAAAAGCTAGGTCCATGCCAAATTGAATGTGTAACTGCGACACTCATTTCAAATGGAGTAAAGAGTACAGATACTCATTCAAAAATGTAGTGAAGTAAAGAGTAAAAGTTGCTAATATCTTTGATACTCAGTACAACTACAAAGTACCTGAAAAGATACTCAAGTACAGTTACTAATTACATTTACTCCAATACTTTACACCTCTGCCAATTACACACATAAAAAGGTTTTTTCTTTTTCAGTTACAGTCACAACCTGTCTAATTTTACACAGTGAACACAGCACTGTAGTTGTAAAAAACTTCAAACCGATGTGTTATAAGCTAAATCTCATATGCAGAGCTAGTGATTTGTGCTTTTTCGAAAACTCGATCTAGATTATAGTTTTGAAGCAAAACAGACTTGAAAGCTTTGATACTGAAATGTTTCTCATTTTCTAAAGTTGTACTCATTGACTGACATACTGAGGCAAAAATATGTCAGGAACAAGAAAATAAGTTGTATTATCATGTCACTGCATGAGGATTTACAGCTGGAAAATGCCCGCGAGAGGAAGTATTTATAACGGGGGTGAATTACATTTGTTTGATGACCCTCAAGGTTTGAGCCAGAGCACCACCATCTTCAAAGCGTTCACATTTCCTTATGAGTTTATTTCAAGTCCCTTACCACATACGTTTAAGCCTTACAGACTTGGCCAAAGGAGGAAGAAGAAACATTTGCACAAGCATATGAGACCCAGGAAAAGGCTGCACTTCAAACGATGGGACTTCATCAATGTTATCTGTAATCGTTTCAGGCTGGCCCCTCTGGTTTAATCGCTTCCAGAGAGACAAAGACTGAAAGAAAGAAAGTTAAGTTAGTAAAGATTCATTGCAAGACCCTCACAAATCCCATGAATCCAGATGTGATTATAGGTCTTAAGATCTTTATAGAGAAACACAATGGAGTAATAGTGAATTGTCAACAAGCATTTATGATTTATTAGCATTACAGCTTCATAATGCTTTAGACTTCCCTAGTTATACTGTATCAGTAGATCTATAGAGTGCCGATTGTTCTCATAAAATTTTTTGTGTGGCCAGAAAACAATGAACCAGCTGAGTGGCTTGAACAAAATACTATCAGAAGAAACGTTTGGTCTGCATGTCACAGATAAATGAACACATTAGTCAGGGCTGGACAGGAAGTGTGTGTGTGTGTGTGTGTGTGTGTGTGTACTCACTCTATGTGGTAGAATTAATCTCTGGGCAGCAGCTATGTTGGGTGGAGATTTGGGATGAAACTGGCTAACACCCGTCCAGCCACACTGGATACCGCTAACACTCACACATCACTATAAACAAACATTTCATAATCACAAACACAGGAACACAACATCTCAGGATCTAAAACATTAGCTAAATTTGAGGTGCATTTACACAGACGATGATTAAAGGTCCCATGGAATCACTTGAAAAACAGTTTCCTTTATGTTGGTATTTTCGATTAAATCACCTCAAACTGCAGAGCAAATGAAACACTTCAGGTCGCTTTTACGCTGCACTTGGCAATGTGAATGCCACTCATTACAAGCAAACCAACCATTTTCCACATGTTCACAAACGTCACAAGCATAAACGTACTGTAGGAGTGGGCAAAAATATTCATTTTATTACTGATCATGATTTTCGTTTGAATAATATGAATTCTTAAAATCCAAAAATCGATTTTCCCCACTCCGCCATTGGCTGCAGCATAAATTAAATGAAAAAAGTTCAAATAAATAAAGTATGTATGTATGCACCGCAAAATACACATCTTTTTAATAACTTGTCTGCACAGGCTGTGCGCAATAACATGACCAGGGGCCTGTACCATGATGGTGGCTGAACAAACTCGGGGTTACAGGATTAGTTTTGAGTTGACAAAACCAAACCAGTCCAATCCGGCTTTGTTGGTACCATGAAGCTGATCATCAACTTTCACTGTCAACTCAGGCTTGATCCTAAATTCCGTGATCCGTGAGCACGTGCACACGAAAGAGTGACGTCATCAGTAATGAACAGCCAATCACATGCCTCTTCCTTTAATTTGGAGCAAGAGAAACTGGGGGAGTGGCTTTATTGCATCAGAGATGTGTCACTTTGCTTGAAGCTGATTGGTCAAATTTCGGTTTGAGATCTCTAAACCAGAACATAACTTGCCCCAGAGCAGGTTAGCTGTGGAGTGTAAGTTACTAAGGCAATGAATGCCGCTAAAAGCCAAGCCACTTTCATGGTACCTAAAACCCAGGATTGGTGCAAACTAAACTGAAACTTACCTGGCTAGCCAGCTAAACCGGCTTCATGGCACAGGCCCCAGCATAGCCCAATACACAAACAAATGACTGTCAGTGTCAGGTACTGAATTAACATCAAATATGCAATTTTTTAAATATTGAAATTTTCATATACCAATATTTTTTGTAAATGTGCCATATTAGAAAGTTCTGTTTAATTTACAACAATGAGAAATCTCAGTGAGAAACTTCTATTATTTAAGCAAAAAGTGGACATTTTAACAGAATCATACTCAATTTATTAAGAATCAAATTAAACTAAAATTTGAAATTAAATTGAATCAAGCTTATGCACTGAAATCAAATCAGGAAATTTGTATGGATACCCATCCCTACATGCATAAGCCTTGGTTACTACAGTTTTCCAATGTATTCGCCCAAGCCTTATTCATAAGCTCAAATAAACATTCAAAAATTCCTTTCCCACATGAAGCAAAGTTAAGGAACATACATTATTAACAACATCACTTCATCTAAGAGACTGAACTCTAGGTGACACTGTGAGAAAATGTACCAAACCCTGATTTCCTATTCAAGCTCACTACACTTCAGAGATATGACAGCATGAATCAACACTCTCAACACTCAACATTTCTCAGGCTTAGGTGTAGCAGCCACAGTTCAATAAAGATGCAAACTCTAGAGGACTGTCTGTCACTACTGCAGTTCATAGACATACTGCTGAGTCAGCTGTGACACATCGTACAACACTATAAAGGATGTGAAATAAAAAGTTCTGGCATCACTGTCAGACATCGAGATGACATTGACAGCATTATGATTCAGACCATTCACAACTATTGTTGCTCCAATCCAAGCCTCTCGCACACCACTGACACTCTACCACCCAACGAACATCAGCAAAATCTGCCAACTTACATTAACCCCTGAAAAGTAGATGGGCAGTGTTAGATAATCGGAGTCATCCAGAACGCAAGAAATGTCAGACTGAGAGACAGAAAGTTATTCAACCGAGCAAACCAGGGAGGATGGACACACACATACAAACCATTTTTTTTTATATCTCTCTCTCACACACATATACTTACTCTCACATATGTTACAGTCTGACCTCCAACACAATCAAGCAGGGAGTAGAATAGTAAAAGTGATGATTCCTCCGAAATGTGCTGAGAGATGCATGCCAAGTAGAAAATTCTGGACACTGTGAAAAAGTGTTTGACCTTCTGCGAGCTTGATATCACAGACAACGAGCCCTCTAAATGCATTTTCATGGCACTAATTTCACACCTAGGGACTGTTTACATGTCGTCTAATGCAGTGTTTCCCAACCCCGTTCCTGGAGGTACCCCAAATCTACACATTCTCAAACGCTTTCAAATCAAACATACCTGAATCAACTAATCAGCTCAGACTCTAAGATCTGAAAAGGATGGTTCGGATAAGGGAGACATCCAAAATGTGTACTGCTGGGGTGCCAACTGGAACAGGGTTGGGAAACACTGGTCTAATTTATATGGTTCACATAAATGACAAGAACTGGAGAAACCCAGCTGTTTCCAATGTGACTGACTGGCAGGTAGACAGCAGGGGTGTCTGAAGATCTACCTACCTGCCAAGTTCAAGTCCAACCCTGATCAAACACACCTCTCTACAATTATCAAGTTTTTCCTAAAGCTCTTAATCAGTGAAACTTTGCAGGATGGTAGATCTCCAGGAACAGGATTGAGCACCCATGGTGTACAGGTTATAATCAGTCCACCAGGAAGCACAACTTTGCTTACCAGTTCTTAGGTCACAATGAGAGATTCTAGGACTATTCTGTTGTTTCCACCTAGGATGAATTTGCATTTTCAGTGATCCGAATACCATTTACACCTGGTATTAGCATGAGTTTCAAAGGCATCTCCTTTTGTCAAGATACTCCTGTCACACTCTATATCACTTTCGTGGAAGCGCCCAATGTCACACACACATACTCCCGAATGAGTGAAACTGTGTCACACTACTTGTGAATGAATGGCAAAGGAAGCACTTGAAAAAGATCAGGAGGGCAGCTGCGATTTCAATCATAATCCATGTGTTTTGGTGAAATGCAGAGATATTTTAATCACTTATTTTGGTCTGCTTTGTTTCAACGGTGAGTGGACAACAGCAAAGTGGAGCAGTCTGGGACACATTCAGGACAGATGAGTTTCCACTATAACTGGTTCGATCAGAAAACATTTTAGACCCCATTTTCACATGTACTTAGTGCTTTTGAGATCCATTCACAAAAGAAGACACATTAACACCAGATGTTAACCATTAACCTACTATTTATAATGCTGAAAATAGTGCATTATAATACAGTGGAGGAATTGCAAATTGTTGATCATGATAATGCCAAACTGATTTTACGAATAAAAATTGGGCCTACATTATTTCATTAAATATCATTAAACATGTTAGATACTAGATGTCATTAAACATGTATTTAAATAAATTAATTAATTAAATGAATGTACCAATTAATCTCTCTTTCCCATCTACTCAACAGTATTTATTCCTGACCTGGTCCAGCTCAATACTGTGCATCATGAGAATTTCCTTTAGCCTTCTTCCTCCCCAGGACCACCTCTAAATCTGCTATGGGGTTCTCCATACTTTACCTTGCTTCACTGCAGTCTGGGACACATTCAAAACAGATGAGAGTTTTCAATACAACTGCGATGTGGTCACATGCATTTCTGACTACCTCCATTTCAGTGATTCGAAACATAAAATGTTTTAATTTTCACCTGTATTTGCTTTTGTGATCCATTCACAAAAGAACACACATTAACACCAGATGTGAACTATTAGCCTACTATACATAATGCTGAATATAATGCATGATAATGCAATAGAGGAATCGCAAACTGTTGGTCATGATAATGTCAAATGACTGATTTTATAAATAAAAATAGGGCCTACATTATTTTACTAAATATCATCAGACATGCTAGATACTAGATGCGATTAAACATGTATTTTTTAAAAAGAAGATTAATGTAGTAATTTGTTAATACATGTAAGCACTGACAGAGCATGTGTCTAGAATAATTCCTTGTTTACAGCTGTGCAGAATAATGAATATTTCTGTTCTGTTGTTACCAATGTCCTGTAGTTTTGGGACCAAGACCATGCAAACAAAGCCTATTAAAATCCATCCCATTTACCATCCATTTTGAATTTGTTTTTCTATATATCATATGGATTAAAAGTAATTTAAAAACAAACATTTGAACTATTCTTTACTTTGGCTTTGTTTAAAATATCATGGAAATGTGAAATCAGTATCGAACCACATTGTGACATGAGTATATCATTATACCCCTAGAATATGAGCATGTGAAAATATGAGTAAATGAATGACTAAGCAATTGAATAAATGAGTGAGCGAGTGAGTGAATAAATGAGCGTGTGAGAGAGTATGTAATTGAAGGAATGAATGAATAAGCGAGAGTGATCAAGCAAGCGTGTGTGCTGGTGAATGTGTGTGACTGCGTGTGGAGCAGAATATTGATCAGACTGAGGACGTGGGAGCTTTGTCATGAACAAGTCATTCTGTGCACCACACACTGCAGTGGGCAGAGCTTACACATACCCATCACAGCACACGGAGGGCATGTGACTCAACCCTCTTACAGAGCTTATCAGCCTGCACTGGCCCATTCCCTCATACCTTATTCAGAAATTAATTGACTCATGCTCAGTCAATGCCTTCCTTTCCCAGGCTGAAAAACCTCCACAGATCCGGCCTACAGGATGATACATCCATCATACCCTCACCATTTACATACTCAAGTACCAGCAAGTTCTCAGTGGACACCTGCAGCACCAAATGCACAGAAAACACAAACTCTGTGTTCTACAGTGGCTTCACTCTCGTCAGTTCATTATGAGGCAGACAGCAAGTCCTGTGTTGTGCCATTAACACTGGACTGTGTTAAAGGCAGCTTGGAGATTAGCGTTTCCTCTCACCTCCCTTTGTATCAAGCTTAAGAGCAGCCGCTCCCTGCTGGAGAGCTCACCATCGAACCCGCTGACACAAACCCCACCACAAGCCTGTAAACTATTCATGAGCACTCCATTTTTCATGGACAGAGATGGATGTTTCATGTAGGGCAAGATGGGATTGAAAAGGAAAGAGAGAGAGACATAGAAGTGAATAGCTGAGCAAGAGAATAGAAAGAAATTAGTTTTGAATATTCAAGTGGCACTAATAACGTTATGTCGGAATGATTGCATTTGAGAGATGAACGTAAGCGAATGGCACCGCAGTGGGGAAACTGGATTTTTAATTTGAGCCTCGAATTCCTGAGTTCTATGCCAACTAAATAATCATGGTAAAAACTAATTGGTGATTTTGGGGATAATTAATTTATTTATAATTTACTCAATCATTCCAAAACTTGTATTATGTTAAAGCTGTAAGTTTTGCTTCTTTGTCGCCATCTCTGTTTGAAAACCTGCAATTGCAGCTGTTTGCGGAATTATCTTCCTTGGGTGGGTTGTGAGTACTGTACTTCGCTATCACAGATTCTAGCCTACGTCTTGGGAATATATGAGCCAAATAAGAATTTTCACCGTATATTGTCATCTGAACAAGTAAGTAACAAGTCTGCCATGTTTGTTCTGACCAACTCAGGAAAAAAACATTACAATAAATCGAGCTACCAATGGCTATTTAATCTAAAGATTGGTTAGATCATATCACATCAAACCATGTAAATGATTATTATTGTTATACTTTATTCTCAAAGTATTAATGTTAACAACATCAGCATTGCCTATAGTGTGTATTAGCGTGTAGATTTCAATTTCTGTACAGTCTAACCTCTAATTGTCATACCGTTCGAATTTCATATTAAGAAATTATTTTAACCCAAAAAGCAAATCATGCTCCCTTCGAACTGGTTGTCTTTAAAATACAAATCTTGTGTTATCCCAGGCTATCTGTAATCAGAAGCACATTTAAAACTGGAATATAATTTAATTTCATTCACATGTGTTTCATAAACACATAATCCTTTCTGGATTACAATCTGCCATCAAAATAATAAATGCAATTTTTCCAGCTGCTGTGAGAAAAGGCTATAAACTATCCGCCACCTGCAGGATCCTCACATGCGATAGCCTAGTAGCCGGGACAACTTCTTTATGTTTACAGACGTGATGTAATGACGCAGCAGCATGGTCGAATTTCCCACGAAAACCTACCCGTACTACTCAAATTAGAAAATATTATTATAAACTAACCGTTGTTAATCGGGCTAAAGTAAGATGATAGTTTTGAACGCTGGCCGGTTATGTACTTGCTCAAATATTGATTTCGGATGATTTTTAACCAAAACAAGTTACGGACTGCAGCTTTAACTTTATTATGGAATACAAAATGAAAATTTCAGAACAATCTTTAGGCAGCTCTTTTCCATACAGCAAGTTAACAGTTATTCCAAAATAAATAAATGTATAAGTAGCTTGGTTTACTCAAGCCAGCAGTGCAGCCATTTGATCTCTCTTTCTTATCTATGCTAACTTTTTTATTCCCGACCTGGGGTGCGTTTCCCAAAACCAACTATGGTCGCAAGTTCCATCATTACCATTAGAGTTCAATGGAACTAACGACCATAGTTATAGCTAACGATGCTTTTGAGAAATGCACCCCTGGTCTGGCTCAGTAATGTGCATCATGAGAATTTTCTTTAGCCCTCCTCCTCCTCCCCAGTACCACCTGTCTAAATCTGCTATGCGGTTCACCATTCTTTACCTTGCAACAGCAGCATGTCTGTTATTCTGATTTTGCAATTACTGTCCACAAACCTTGTAATTTTGAGTTCATGCCATCAGCAGCATGGCAGATCTAATCCACCAATATCAATTCTACCTACATTCCATTTTTATCAATAAATCGTATTACTGTTGTCTATTGCAGAGATCTTTAAACCATAAAAGAAAGATTAAACCAGAAAAATGCTAAATAAATGAACAAAAACAATTTTTAAAGTTTAGGCTCCTAAACCTTAGATCACTCGCACCCAAAGCAGTTATTGTAAATGAAATGATCACAGATAATAGTTTTTATGTACTCTGTTTGACTGAAACCTGGCTCAAACCAAATTATTATATTGGTCTAAACAGTGGTGGGCCGTGCATTTTACACCTAGGCCTTCAGTGGCATCCTACATGAATTAATCCATCTCTTCATACCATCATAATGATGCCACGGCTACAGAAACCATAAATATTACACTTTTAATAAAATGATTTACAGTGATGCTGTTTGCTAGCTAGTATGCTGACCATCCAATCAAAGGACAAGAAAATGCTGACGTTATCGTTAGCCAGCTAGATGGCCCTGGTGCTGCCAACTCGAAATCTGATTGATTAAAGCAACAGTTTCATTGCCATTGATTTTAAGCTAACAGACGCCTGCACTGTTGATTCTGAAGGCCTTAAGGCAGATTTCTTTGACCCTGGCAACACGATTGCTGAAATATGATTGGATAAAAGCTCTAATATAAACATACACAGTTGGAAGCAGTGCAACCAAGAGAAAAGCTATGAACTGAAGAGAATAGACTATTGGAAATAATTTAATACACATTCATGGAAAAATATATTAAAACTAAATCAGTGATTCTGATAGTGTTTAGGCCAACAGAGAAGGCTTTGCTGGCCCTGACGGCCCACCACTGGGTCTAAATTAGTCTACTCCACCAAGCTACTGTTATAAGCATGAGCCCCGTCAGACTGGTCGTGACGGTGGTGTTGCAACAATATATTGTGATATTCTCAATGTTACTCAGAAGACAGGATACAGGTTTAACTCATTCAAAATACCTCTGCTTAATTACACTGTCAGATATGCAAAAGAGATCTCTCCTATCTTTTGCTCTGGCTACTGACTTTTGACCGGCAGGGCCATATACAGATTTCCCAAAAGAATTTGCAGATTTCCTCTCAGACTTATCGGTAAATGTTGATAAAGTGCTAATTGTCGGAGAAACATTCACGCTGATAATACAAATGATGCATTAGGACTTGCATTTACTGACCTAATAAACTCCAGAGAAAAACTAACTTGAAAGTTTTTAGAATGTCCAGCTATAGCTCTAAAAGCTTCCAGGGCCGAGCATATCCGCAAACTCATAGAAAATAACCAAAACAATCCAAGGTTTTTATTTAGCACAGTGGCTATTAAAAAATAACCAGATGCCACCCGATCTAAATATTCCCTCACGGTTTAATAGTAATGACTATGAATTTCTTCACTGATAAAATAGATAACATCAGAAATACAATAACAAATGTAGATTCTACAGTGTATAATACTTCAGCTTCATTCATCGCACCAAAAGATAAACTTAACACTCACTCTGATCCCTTCCCGCCGCCGAGTATTGTTTAGCGCTTATCATTTGATAGCTACACTACAGAGCCCTCGTTAGTTTACCCTGCCCTGCCCTACCCTACCCTGCCCTGCCCTACCCTACCCTGCCCTGCCCTGCCCTAGCCTAGCCTAGCCTAGTCTTGGCTGTTTTCTCGGTTTCTGATCTTTGCCTGTTTTCCTGGATTTCTCCCTTTAGTCTTGCCCTTTTGATTCTGTTCGCCGTTCGTTGACTTTCGCTAGCCCTGGGATTATTCTTGTGTCTTGCCTGCCATATACCTGTTTGCCTTTGTTCGACCCTGCCTGTGTTTCTGACCTCTCTGCTTTAATAAAGCTTGCACATGGATCTGCATGTCTCACGTCTCGTCAGCCCCGTAACAGTATCGTACATGCTGCGTATTACTGATATTAACTATATGGCTCCGCGTTATCGTCCGGGCAGAACTATTGTTCCAGCCACCAAAGACAGATTCACAAATAACCTGCCTGATTTATCTCAACTGCTGGTACTGTGTACCCATAAGTACACATGAACTAGACGAAATGACTAGCAACGTGGGCACTATCTTCTCTAATACATTAGAAGCTGTTGCCTCTATTAAATTGAAAAAGGTTAGAGAAAAACGTACTGTGCCATGGTACAACAGTAATACCTATTCTCTCAAGAAAGAAACTCGTAATCTTGAGCACAAACAGAGAAAAACTAACTTGAAAGTTTTTAGAATGTCCAGCTATAGCTCTAAAAGCTTCCATGGCCGAGCATATCCGCAAACTCATAGAAAATAACCAAAACAATCCAAGGTTTTTATTTAGCACAGTGGCTATTAAAAAATAACCAGATGCCACCCGATCTAAATATTCCCTCACGGTTTAATAGTAATGACTATGAATTTCTTCACTGATAAAATAGATAACATCAGAAATACAATAACAAATGTAGATTCTACAGTGTATAATACTTCAGCTTCATTCATCGCACCAAAAGATAAACTGCAGTGCTTTACAACTACAGAACAGGAAGTGCTAAATAAACTTATCACTGCATCTAAACCAACAACATGCCTGTTAGATCCTATACCCACTAAATTACTGTTGTTGTTACCTGTAGCAGAAGAACCACTTCTCAATATTATTAATTCGTCATTGTCTTTAGGTCACATGCCAAAACCATTCAAGCTGGCGGTTATTAAGCCTCTTATTAAGAAACCACAACTAGATCCTAAGGAACTGGCAAATTACAGACCCATTTCAAATATTCCGTTTATGTCTAAAATTTTAGAAAAGGTTGTGTTTGCTCAATTGTGCTCCTTTTTGCAAAAAAAAAAAATCTCTATGAAGAATTTCAGGTTTCAGGCCCCACCATAGCACAGAAACTGCACTTGTTAAAATTACAAATGACTTGCTTTTTGCGTCAGACTAAGGCTGTATTTCATTGCTAGTTTGACTTTATAGTGCTGCGTTCAACACTATAGATCATGACATACTCATAGATCGATTACAAAACTCTACAGGTATTCAAGGGCCGGCTTTAAGATGGTTTAGAGCCTACCTGTCCGATCGCTACCACTTTGTTTATTTAAACGGGGAGTCATCTCAATTATCACCAGTAAAGTATGGAGTGCCTAGGTAAAGTATCTGTCCTAGGTCCTCTGCTATTTTCAATATACATGTTGCCCCTTAGTAATATTATTAGAAAATATGGAATTAGTTTCCATTGTTATGCTCATGATACTCAACTATATATCTCAACAAGACCAGATGAAACTTCTACTTTTGTCTTGTTTCCAGCCAAAATATCTATAAATTCTTAAATCAAGAAGGATTTTCTAGACATGTAAAAATGATTGTCTTGTTTTCAGAAAAAACGAGTCGAAAAATACGATTATTTTTCTTACCCCATTGGCAGATTATTTTGCTTGTTTCAAGCAAAAACTCACTTCAATTCTAATTGTTTTTTCTGAAAACAAGACAATAATTTTTACTTGTCTAGAAAACCCTTCTTGATTTAAGAATTTTTAGATATTTTGGCTGGAAACAAGACAAAAGATCTAAGCTAGAAAAGCATTTTTTTGCAGTGTACGCTAATTATGTCTCTATTTGTTTCTCTGTTTCTGATTAACATCCCGTGGTAACTAGGATTGACACAAGCTTCAGTCTGGATCCAGCCCTTACAAAGACCTGAGATGACCAAACACCTGAGAGGACCTCAGATGATGCCAACCCTGAAACAACATAAACTACCAAATTTTGCTACGAGTTTGATTGCAACATATAATCATTGCTGTTAATAGAGTTCATCGTCTGATTGATTACGTCATTAACTGAATTTTACCGTACATTCCTGCCATATGTACATCGATTTGACATAGTCTGATAAACTACTACTAAATATATTGTAGAAACTTAATTTTCTGCAAAGCTGCTTTGCAACGATTTGTATCATGAAAAGCGTTATACAAATAAACTTGATTTGAATTAAATTGAATAGATCTTCATCCCTGTTCCTGGAGACCCACTGTCCTGCAAAATTGATTTCCAACTTGCTTCAACACACCTTCCTGTGAATTTCAAGTGAGTCTGAGGGCCTTAAAGCTGGTTCAGGTGTGGTTGATTAGGTTTGGAGCTAAGCTCTGCAGAGCAGAGTTCTCGAACGTAGCCTAGTTACTACGTTAAGGAGCAGTGAGTTACAACTTATGCACTATTAATAAAAAAAATTAAATAAATAAGCATGTTTATTCTTTTTTTTCATTGCACCATTAAAATTAGTTCAAACATACTTCTATGTATAAACTACATATACTATACATAAGCCTCTGACCATGAGTAATGGTTGGGGGCATTATTTCATAATTATCATATTTCAGTAGAAACTTGTTACGTGAGGCAAATTAAGTTAGAATCAACCTTAACTGCATAAATTGCAATTCATAGCTTTTCCACACAACTTCTACTCACAAATTTGAAGGCTGCTACTGGATCAATGATGGTAAATATCATTGTCAGCTATCCATTTCTTCACTAAGAGCTTACAACCTACTACAGTATCTACGTTATGTCTCAAGAACAAATTGTGTGACCAAATTAAGCACAGAGTTAGTTACAAATTAGCTAGTGGTTACTAAGCCTCTACTGTGGACTTTGCAATAAATAAAAACTTACGACTGACTGGTTCAGCCTTACCCAGGAGAAGAGTTAAAGATCTTTGATCTGTTGTATGTCTTCATTAGTCTCAGAATATAGTGCATGAATCACACAGACTAGTTTTGCTTTTTTAATTTGGTCCTTTTTGGAGATTGTATAATTTTCCATTTTCAGTCCACAAAAAACAACAGCACACCGGTGTAAATCAACATGAAGGCGAGTAAATAATGTAAATCATACAACTGTCCCTTTAATCATACCAATTCCACACACACATATATTTTACACCCCCATGTTGAGCAGTGCTCTGCTAGACTCCTGAGTTTTTTATTTAGTGTTGCTGGCAGTAATGGACTTGAGATGCTGATTAGTTGTAAATGGGCGTGAGGCGAGGTAGAGCGCTGTGCAATCACGCCATGCCTAATGACGCTCCGCAGACCCTTCTTATCAGCAGGGAGCACTGCCTCAGAATGAATGGGTCTGCTCGCCACATTTCTAATTGAAAGTAATGATAATTAATATCATCATAATCACAGTTTGTTGTTGAAGATGTTTATGGGCTTTTGTGGCAGAAAAATGAGAAAGCACTTTATAAAATGGCTCTTGTTAACCTTTTAGCTTACTGCAGTCTCATTTAGCATCTGGAGCATCACTTCCATGCTGGCTGTGAGTAGAAAGTAAGATGGTAATTTGTATTCAGTGCCATCTTCTCTCTTTGGGGTGGTGTGACAAAGATACATCCTGATAAATGTAGGCTGATACATGCTTTAATGAGCTTGAATTAGAATATGCTGTGAAAACATGGAAATGCTTTGGAGCAAAGGACAAAGCGATATCTCTGAACATAACACTCATGAGCTCATGAGGATTAATGGTACGTCAAAACTGCATTTGACAGGCAAATCACCCTCACGTTCTACTTGTAACTGATAGGAAGTGTTACAGAGAGCCAGAACTTCAGAAGCTATGACTGTGACCTCTGTTGAATTTAATTGTCTTTTATAAATGATGAATGGATAGTTTGGATGAAAATTTTTATTATGTAATTATTGATTTCGAAATACTTTGGCCAAACTTAGTTCATTAATGCAAGTCATTAATAATTATTTCCCTGAAAAGTGTAAACACTGTGACTCTATCAAAACACTTCTTTGATTATGAATCCCAACCAAACTAAACTAAACTGGATTCATTAATAGTATTTGGCCCAGAATCATCCGTTTGTCTAACAAATGGCAGACAAGGGGGGTGTTTGTGAAACATAAAAAAGTCATTTTCTGAAATTACATTTGATTCTCATTTTAAACTCCATTTAACATTTTACAATATTTAAATCCATTCCAGATATTTTTTTTCAGTCTGACCCTCATCATTTATGGAAAAGGTCCCACAGAAATCAGTTTAAAAGATGATAGTTGATCCAATTAACATAAATTATTTTAACAGAACCATCAAGAGTGGCCCTGGCAAAGTCCTAAAACAGATGCTCATAAAAGTCAAGCTTAAATAAATGTGGACAATGTGAAGTTTGCAGGCAGCCACGGCCAACACCTGAGGTGCAAATTCCACCATTTTGCTCAGTGAATGCTTATGACAGTCACAATAAGATCTGAGATTCCCAAATCCAATGGCACGGATAGCTCTCAACACTGACAAGCTTCAGGCGGACATAAAAAACACCTCTCCTCTCCACTGTCCCTGTGCCCTGTGCTTATTCAGTTAGTTCAAGTACAATCAGTTCCTTTCAATTGCAAATCAGGCTGGTCCCGCCGTGGACGAGACAAACAGAGCATGTACCAAAATTTTTTTTTAAAAAGGCAACTCTTACTGTAGTGAAAGAAAGAGTGGGGGAAAACAGCTTATAAGAAAAGGACATATGTAGCTAAATTACAAGGGCCCCGAGGATATGCAAATGAAAAGGACCTCCCACAAGAATTACTTTTTTTTTCTTATGCAAACCGTGCTGCTCAGATAAGCTCTGTGTAAAAGAAACACGGGGAGGATTGGCCTGTGTGTCAATGCCCCTATTCTGCCGGAGGGTTATAAACTATTCTTCGCAAAGGATGCACTCGATTGACCCACCATTAATAATCCTGGAGGATTAATTAACATGACTGCTCTTGATGCTTGAAGGCAACAGTTGAATTCAAACGTCTTTTTAAATGTCCCTTACAGAAAGACAGAAGCGCACACATCTTACCTTGCTCTCCAGTCAAACCTTTGGATCCAATCCGTCTTCAAATGGCTAAACGTGAAATGTAGTGTAAAATATAGTGTAATTAATATTACAACTAATTGCTTTTTTTTTTCTTCATTTGTTAGTAACTGTGGACTTATTAATTTGTTCCCTCATTGTACTTCACAGTTTAAATTAACATAGGTACAAATTCTTAATTTCAGCATGTTGCTATGCTGTTGCTGATTGGCTTTTAGCCTATTGCTATTCCGAATACTTTCTCAGCTTGCCATTGGTCACGAAAACAAATTGCCTTGCCATAAAGTTATGACATTGGTTGAGTCAATGTTGCTTTCTCGGGTTGGATGGGATACTCAAACAAACAGAGCAATGTTTTGATAGCACAGCAGCGTTTACACCACCTACAACTGGCTTACTTGTAGTTGTCTCTCCATATTAAGCTGGTGTGAAAGTATTCAACCATCAAATCAACAGCTTTTTTAACTGGGTACATCTGCATACAAAAGATTAACCTGTAACAGAATGCTCACAATAGAAAGTGTGCTATACTGACCCGACGGTGTACCGAATGTAACAATTTGTCCTTAGCTGTGATTTGCACTATACTTTCTCACACTTAATCTTGACTTGGAGTTCTCTGGCCTTGAAGCCTATAAAAGGTTTCATCAGGTACTGCACTTTAAGGTTTTCTTGGCTGTTCTAGTCATTAGTCATCTCTTTACCCCTCTCTCTTTTTCTCTCAGACCACCCACACTGGTGTCCATCACTCTTCTCTCCAGCTGTGGCCTGCCCATGGCCCATTTGTGTTACTTTGTTTCTTTGTGGCTGAGGTCAGAAACACCCCAACCCCCATCTTCTCTCTCCTTTTCCCTTTCTCTCTCTTACTCTCTCTCTCCCCAGTAACTCCAACAAAAGCTCAAGCTGGCCTTTGTGCCTGATGCAGGTGTCCAGAGCCATGAAAGGACTCGGGCTCAGATTGGGAGAGCTGAGGGGTCCATTCACTCAAACACCCACCTGTAGGACAATCTGACCCAGATGAGTCACTCTTACAGGCTTAAAATGCTTCCTGACAGACAGCCGGTCCCATTACTCGTGTGGGTGGAATCTGTTCATTAATCTGGCAGAGATAATTCGTTGGGGCTTCTGTTAAGTTGAGTGGCTGAAGTTATAAGGTCGCAGATGGTAGAGCGGTATTAAAACCTCATCCTTGTTCCAAACAGCATGTCCTGACAGGGCCTAGAATTGAACATTTTACTCAATTCACCTGCTATTGGCGAGATGAGGCAAAAAGTAAAATTTTGCATCAAGAGAAAGAAAGCCATAAAGAAATAAATGCATCTATTCCATGGTAAGTCCTGATGAAATGGAAGTAGCAACAGATCTTTTTTTTCTGTATTGTGATGTACATCCAAGAGTATCAAAATAGAAAAAGTAGGGCAGTGACTTGGCATCATGTCTGTGTATAAGTTGTTGACTGGATTTTGAGATGTGCGCATAGCACTTTAAAATGAACACAAGCTTTGTGGAGCTCAATTGCGGAGTCATTTGTGAATGGGAGGGTTTAAAGTTATAGTTCACCCAAAAATGAAAATTACCTCATGATTTAATCACAAGGTGTATATGACTTTCTTCTTTCAGATAAATACAATTGGATTTATATAAAAAAATGTCCTGGATTGTCCAAGCTTTACAATGGCATTGAATGGTGGTCGAGATTTTGGAGCAAAATAAAGTGCATTCATCCATCCATCATAAAAAGTGCTCCACACAGCTCCGGGGAGATAATAAAGGTCTTCTGCGTTCATGTAAGAAAAATATCCATATTTAAAACTTTATAAACTGTAATCTCTAATTGTTGTATGCATGTTCATGAGAGAATGGCGTTCCGGCCGGGTGACATAGGCGTAGCGTAAGCTCTCATGAATGTGCATACGACAGTTAGTGGAAGCTAGTGATTACGTTTTAGAAAGTTTTAAATATGGATATTTTGCTTCCACAAATGCATCGATTCATTTCAGAAGGCCTTTATTAACCTCAAGGAACCGTGTGGATTACTTTTTATGATGGATGGACGCACTTTATTTGCTTCAAAATCCTGACCACCATTCACTGCCATTATAAAGCTTGGAAGAGCCATGCAGGACATTTTTTAATATAACCCTGATTGTATACTATTCGTCTGAAAGAAGAAAGCTATATGCAGCTAGGATGATTATGTTTTGATGGTTATGTTTTGATTAGACATTTAAAGAATCCTTTATATAATAAATCAATAACAATAATTTATAAAATCAATAGGGTTAGTTTTCATTCCATGCAGACCTCAATCTGAGATTTTAGGTTCTTACTATCCAAACAACTACATGACATTTTGTCAGTTAATTGTTTTTGTATGCAGCATTGTGCTGGGTATCCCCTCCTCATAGTTACATAATAGAACCCCTGTCCTTATTACATTTCAAACCTTAAATATACTGTACTAGACTGCCTGTGATTGCTGCGTCATGCTGCATTTTCACTTTCAACATGTACAGATACATTACTTGCCATTACTAGAAATTTGTTGCATTGTGCCTAGTTAGGACATGGTGTGTTTATGTCCTTAGACAATGGCCCCTCCGTTATTTGTCTAGTTACGCAATTATTCAGAAACTTTACAGAATGTTAGCTGAGAATATTAGATGTTTCCCAAGTCCCATCAATAATGTACTTGGTAAATTAACTTTTGTGAAGGATTAAAGCAACTATAACAAGCCCTATTTTTCTGATAAATATAACAGCATGGCTGTATGAGTGCATGTAATATTGCATGTCTCACATATTGCACTATAGAGACCTTTTTTTTGTTTTGCAGTTCAACCTTAGCTCACAATAGCAAATGTTTTCATTTCATTTACATGATGCAATTATCCAAGGTGAGTATATTTCCAGAGGGGATTTTCTTACTTGAGGTGTCCAATTATCATACACCGCGACTGAGTCCCCTGTGCTGGGGGGCTGAGTTTTAAAAACCCAGCATGTTTGTGATCTTGACTGGTCCCGGTAGAGTGCGGGGGCCGGGAAAAGGGGGAAGGGTAACACCACTTTAATGAAAGGAGCCGAGAGAGTTCAGTCTCAGCACTGCATCATTGCAACTTTGACCTTCTTACACACCAGAAAAACTCAAAAACTTGTTTTTGCATTTCTGTGGGAAAGTGACTTTAATTAGTAACAAACACCACCTCCCATCTCAGCTTTACCCTCTAATTGCAGTCTACAGAAGTTGAGCTGTATTCACAGGAAGTCTTATCGTTCTCGAACCTAAACATTGAACATGTATCTCAAAGCAACAGTTTGCCTCGCAATACGACATTTTTCAAAATGGAAATTTATTGTCTAATTACAGACAGCCACCAATACTGATGACATATTTCCCAACGAAAAAGTTGTGCTTCAAGGAGAGCCTGATTTATGCCGCAATTTATTTCAATTTAATCTTTTAATATGAATATAGATTTTATGCTTAGCTCATAAATCAATCTTGATTCAGTCACTGTAATTCACCCTGCTCCCGGTCAGCGAACATCAACCTGAATTAGCCAGTCTGCTCAGCCTCACCGCACAATTAGTTCTATTAAGAGTGAAAGCTTTAATCAATGGCTGACTTGTCCTTCACTGAGCCCTGTGGCTATAGCCACCGTGAACACACACAGGCAGTAACACCACTCTTAAGCTTTGGATTACCAGGTCTGTGCAGTGTCACGGTGGCAACTTTTGATAAGACAAAAATAAACTAAGCGGTGAAGGCGCAACGTGCTGCAACCAGAATGCTGGTAGTAAACTCCTCTGGGTGTGACTATGTGTGTGCGCGTGTAGCTGTTTCTGTCGCAGCGGTACCCGGGAGGCCCAAAGCAGTCTGTCTCATTGATTCAGCTGGGTTTAAATGTCACTCACAACAGAGTCTGGGCAGCCCTAGAGACCACAGCAAACTAAAAGCAACAAAAGGGGAGAAAATGACATTGGTGTTCCTCGAAAACAACTGTTCTCTCTGCTGTGACAAAGGCGGAGGGCAGAAAACAAGGGAATTTTCTGCACAGCTTAAAAATTATTCAATCAATCTCATGTGTTTCTTTTGACATTTTCAGAGTATATTTGATTCTTGAATAGTCTTCTCAGAAGTTGTGCTATCTAGTAGGAATTATACTGTTTCTTTGCTGTTAACAAATGCGCCTAAGGGTTAAGGGATTTTAAAAAGCAAGGATTACTTTGAAGTAAGTGTTTTCTTGAAACATTTTAATGGTTTACCCAAGCCATAACAGAGTTCTTTCTAAAAGACAGCCATATAAAATACTCCCACTCAAATACATTCCCATGAGAATAAAAATGAAGACATCACAGCTGACTGGGCCAATACTCAATTTAGAAGTCTAATGTTATCTTTCATGCCTTTTAATTAACAGCCCCCTTTACCAGCCAGAAAACCACTGAAATTTTCAAAAAATTGTTTATATTTCATAAGCAAGTCATTATAATTATCAAGTGAAATTTTTGCTTTTTATGTAAATGTAATGTTGACAGTTACCTCAAGGGCATTTGAGACTCGTCTTCTCCAAATACTGAACCAATTTTATTTTTTTATTTTTCCCCCCCGCACGTCAGTTGTCCTCATTGTGGTTGTATTGGATATATCATTTTCTATGTTCTGGGCTTACAGCACATTAACATGTTGCTCAAACTAGAGACATACCGAAATGCATGAAAGGCATTTCTAACCTAACTCTTCAAAAGACACTATGAACACAATCAATAAACAGCTAATTAAATTGGTAAAGAATGCTCATATGGTGCACGATTACACAAAAGAATAAAATACCTCACGATGAGGGATTTTACCTCTGGAGTAACTAAATGCAAGTTGATTGACAGCTGGCAGTGAGTATCAGCTTTTAAAGTCATCCGGTACATTTATGCAAAATGATGACTTATTTCAAACCACAGTGTACATTTTGACAAAACATTGTCTTCAACAACATTGTCTGTTGCCAATTGTTGAACACATTGGACGATGTGTTGCAGGGGTTACTACAGCAGAATGGCACTTGTTTACAATGTGTAGTACTCACATGCAATAACTAGCGGTGCCATTTCTTTGATGTGAAACCATATACTAGTTCCCTATTTGGAATCTCCATTGGATGATTGATGCTTCTTTAAAGTGATGCAGTAAAAACTCTTTCCTCATAATGTCACCACCTGTCAGAATGACAACAGACCCAAACCCAAGTTAAACACTCCACAGTAAAAAAAAAAAAGTAAAGAACATCAAGAGTCAAATCCCATCCCAGTCATAACAGATACAAATCACTTACATTTTCCAAGAGCTTCTTGCAGAGTAAACCAGAGTTCCTGAAGCTGTTCTGAAGGTAAAGTGTGGCCATACTCTTTGTTAGGTCCTTTATCTCAATACATTTAGATAAAATCCTATACAGTTAGGAACTTATCAAGAAACGTGCATTGGCAAAATTGCAGCTGCTGCAAGAACAGGAAGTGCTTATGTTTCACTTTTCCTCTGTCTGTTTTCTCTCCCTGTATCTGGTGTCACTTCCAAATAAAAATTAACAGAACTACTCATCTAATTATGTTCCTCCTACAATTTATTATCGATCAAACATGCTTTCCACGACCATTAAATGTGCTCCATTTGAATTTGGAAGGCTAAACGATGCAATGTGATACATGATACCTGTAAAACACCAGGCTGAAATGAAATTATTCATCTTTTATGTATTGATCCACAATGATCCCTGCTCATGCAATTCATGGGCAAGTTGAGGCTTTGATCATCAGGATTTGTACAACAAATCTACAGCATGAATCACAGTTCTCATATTACTAGTATATGGACGATAACGCTAAACCATCACAGACATGTTCTATCGACAACATGTTAAGGCAGCACTGACGCCTTCTACAAGTAATAATAAAAAATGAGATCTTAGATGATTCCTAAACTGGTCTATTACTACTACTGGTTAAACACAAGCTCTCAGGCCTGTGATCACAAACTAAAGGCATCTATGCACCTAAACAAACAAACACTTTATAATATACACACATTTAGGCATCATCATAACCTTAGAAAGGAAGCAGTTGAGTTGCAGGCTAACATCTTGGATCACACACACACAGACGGTAAATGGAACTTCTTAGATAAATCAATGACAGGTTTTTCTTCATCTGTCATGTTTTTGTTCCCATGCAAGGGTTATTCCACCATCACCCATGATGACGAAAAATGTGAATAATCCGTTTTGTGTGACAAACTTGTTTTTGTGAATCACTTACGCAGTCCTCTCAGGTTCCTGTCATTGTTTCAAGATCTGATCGTGACTCATTTCTAGAGATTCATTTCACTTTTGTCCAATTACCAGAAGTGTGCTAGTGTAATATACCTTTGGTCTAACGCAGGGGTTTTCAAACTTTTTGGAGCCAGGGACCCCTTACAGGGGAGAGGATTTTCCAAGGACCCCCTCATAATTATAACAGTGTTTAAGGCTAAAGTTTAATGTGGGTAGGAGGAATGAACATAATATGAATGTTTTATTGGTGCAAATGGTCCCCATTGTATATGTACTTTTTAATACTACAGCATAATATAATTAAATGTACCATATTTTCCGAAAAGTTGCACCAGGCCGGTTGGCGGGGGGCAAAACAAAACATAAGTTGCATCGGTGTGTAAGTCGCATTTTACTATTGCTTTCAGAAATAATTTAAATACTGAATAGGTCTAAATAAAACAAATGTTAGGGGGGGAAAAAACATTATAAACACTAACATGAAAAAAAGAAAATGCGCATACTACATATAAACAAGTCTTGCTAAGATTCAAAACACAGAATAAATAAAATCTAAATGTTTATTTTAAAGGGCATTAATGAAATAAAGCTGCTGCAAAAATTGGGCTACTTTTCAATTCTTTTGGGCGGGTTTTGAGTAAGCTTTGGGCTGGAAATTTTTCTGGGACCTGGCAACCCTGTGTGATAGAAAGAAGCTTCCCCTTGTGTTCAGATGAGCCCCTGGTGCTGCTGGAGAGTTCACTCAGTCTGCTAGCTCCAGCCAAAACGGACCACGAACCCTTTTCCTTTTTTAATTTTTTAATTTGTTTATTTCATCATCTCCTCTGATATGCCTTTTCAAAACAAGATGTAATTCACCACCGAACATTTACATTCTCACTTGAATGAACCTACATGTTTTAAAGAGCCGGTGTTGTGTCGAAGTCTGTTCCCCTATGCTTCCCCTTAGTTTAGCGTTCCCGCTACGCAAACAGCGTACAGAGCTCGCGCGTGTGTTTCCGCTTATCTTTTTGTCTTCTTATAATATTTACTATATATTTAGGTATTGATCACAGGATCGATTTGAAGGTTTGGAAGGCTTTGCCGACTGCGCTGTACATGTATGAAATATGAATTCAAATATATGTACAACGTAATTCTACCTCTAACAAGTATATTTTCTTGTGTGTGCTTCTCAATCTCAGTTTAAAATAGTTTATTGGCATTATGCACACACACACACACACACACACACACACACACACACACACACAGACAGATCAAAAATCACTTAAATGATAATCAAATTTACAAATTCTAATTTTTAGTTGTATCTGGATATTGATGATTGAACTTGTAGGAATTACAGTTTTAGACAAACAGACTCACTATCGGATTCTGTTCCCCCTATGTTTCTTATACAGGCAGGTTCTAACATGTATCTGACTGATGCAGGTGAAGCTCCATCCACATACACTGAAGAATCAGCAACTTCTGAGTCACTACATCAGCATCTCCCATTACCATTAACTTTCCTTTATTAATGTATCCAGAAATAATTCGATTTCTCTATAGTCCATTTTAGTTTTTTTTTGTTTTTTATAAATACACAAAATATACAGTTGTGATCAAAATTATTCATACCCTTGGTATATATGATCAAAGAAGGCTGTGAAAATAAGTCTGAATTGTTTATCCATATGTCTTTCATTCAAAATTTTCCAAATAAATCTAACCTTTAATTGAAGTAAAAACAAACGAAAAAAGAAAGTGGGGGGAAATCACATTATGAAACATTTTTCTCTATTACACAATCGCTACAATTATTGGTACTCCTAGAAATTCTTCTGATTAAAATATCTGTGAAGTATATTCTTTCATATTTGCATTTTTATCACACCGGGGTGACTAGGAACATGCAATTATCCAGCCATGGCTTCCTGTTTCACAGGAATATATAGGGAAGACAAAGGCCAAATTTCCTTCATCATTCATCACAGTGAGAAAAACCAAAGACTTTAGTTCTGATGTGCAGTAAAAGATTGTTGAACTTCACAAATTAGAAAGTGGCTGTAAGAAAAGAGCTAAAGCATTGAAATTTCCCATTTCCACCATCAGAGCAATAATTAAGAAGTTTTAATCAACAGCAGAAAATGTTACAAATCTGCCTGGAAGAGGATGTGTGTCTATATTGTTCTAATGCACAGTAAGGAGGAGAGTTTGAGTGGCTAAAGACTCTCCAAGGATCACAGCTGGAGAATTGCAGAGATTAATTGAGTCTTGTGATCAGAAGGCCTCCAAATATATATTCTCGCTCATCCAAAAACAATCCCCAGCATATTCAGTTGTCAGACACGACTGGAACTTCAAATGGAACTGGCTTCTATGGTCAGATGAATCTAAAAAAATAACTTTTTAGCAGCAAACACTCAAGATGGGTTTGGTACACACGGGGATAAAAAAGTACCCCATGTGTACAATGAAATATACTGCTGGATCTTTAATGCTGTGGGCATCTGAAGGGTCTGGAGAGATTCTGGATGAAGGAATGGTCTCTGATCTCTTGCCAGGTGTTCTCCAAACTCATCAGGCATTATAGGTGAAGACTCAGAGCTGTTCTCTTGGCAAAAAGAGGTTGCAAAAAGTATTGGATAAAAGGGTATGATATTAACTGTGGCCAATGTGTATTAGAGAAAAACATTTATTTCATAAAGAGATCCCCAGCCCCCCATTTTAAATTCTTATTTTCCAGTGAAAGGTTAGGTTTTTGTAATTTTTTAAAATAAAAGATTAACAATGCAATTTATTTTCACAGCCTTCTTTGATCATATTTACCAAGGGTATGAATAATTTTGAGCACAACTGTATATTTTAGAATTTAGACCTTTAAAAAACACCCAAAATTATACCATTTTAGTAACAAAACTCAGAACATATATAAAAATAACAGTAGTGCTAAATACTGTTAATAAAAAAACTTGCTGATACTGTTGCTAGGAGCTACAAGACTGAGATATTTGGTAACCAAAAGCAGGCATTTACGAACATGCACACACAAGTAAGTTCACACACCATAGTCTTGGCACGTAGATTCAATATTAACTATAATTGTCTTTACAGGAACTTGATGAAGGAGACAACGAGGGAGATTGACGATGGAGATCAAAGAAGGAGATCAGGTAAGTTAAACACACAGTTTGCCTGTTTGTAAAGCTGCTTTGTCACAATTGCACATTGCATAAAGCACTATAAAAATAAAGATGACTTGACTTGACAAGAGGCCCATTGCAGTGTTCTCCCAGTGAGCAAAGATATTTTATATATATATAATTGTATTATATGGTATAAATACAATCTCTCTCTCTCTCTCTCTCTCTCTGTGTATGTATATATATATATATATATATATATATATATATATATATAATGTCAATAAACTATTTTAAACTGAGATTGAGAAACACACACAAGAAAATATACTTGTTAGAGGTAGAATTACGTTGTACATTTATTTTAATTCATATTTCATACATGTACAGCGCAGTCGGCAAAGCCTTCCAAACCTTCAAATCGATCCTGTGATCAATACCTAAATATATAGTAAATATCATAAGAAGACAAGAAGATAAGCGGAAACAGTGTGCGGGAACAGTGGAACGAACACACGCGCGAGCTCTGTACGCTGTTTGCGTAGCGGGAACGCTAAACTAAGGGGAAGCATAGGGGAACAGACTTCGACACAACACCGGGATGAACATCACTGATGGAAGTTATTGTGGCCAGTGGTTTTAACTATGGTATGCCGATGTGATTGTTTATTTTGCCCTTTACCCTTTGCGGTGGATCCCTGATTTGGGGATTATCGGTAATTCCACGATTCTGCCAGGAATCATCAGCGATCGAAGAGGGAATTCTGCACATGCAGCCAAGCAAACTACAGGGGATTTAAATCGCATTGCTCCGGGAAAAAGAAGCAGGAAGAAAATTCATGTGGCGATTCTCTCCTTAACAATAAATCATTTTGGATTGCAAAATGAGCACGGAAAGACCTAAGAGGAATATCATTCAGAAGAAATATGTAAGTACTGATCGTTTGCATGCGGTTGACCTTAAGTTTCTTCGATGGTCTCGCGCTTGTGTCGATGTTAAATGCATAAACTTTGATCACGGATGGCTCTTGTTGTGTTTAGTCTGGATTTGGCAAATGCACCGCACTATGTTCACTGCACTTAAATATATTCTCTGTATTTGCTCAAACGCAGATTTTCCTCGCTTTTGCCCTGGTATCCCTCGTTAGGAACGCGTATGTTTTGCACGACAGATGTTAGCTTACACAACTCGTTTGTAAACCTGGACGTGTTTTGTTTCGGGGTTGTTAGTACTCAAACTCCAGCGTTAAAACGCAAGTGTGATCAGAATGGCTTTGTTTGCTCTTCATTGCTTTCCGTCGCAAAGCCGCGAGGACAACCATATCGCCCGCTTTTATTCCGGGATATGTTTTCCCGAACTGATTTCTGCAGGAATACGGGTCATAAATGCAACTATCCCAACTCCCCTGGCGTCTTTGATTTGTTTATCTCGGATGTAACTCGTTCTTCTTCAAGTGTAAGCAATGGGGCTCTTTAATGTTTTCAAAGTAACATTTCCTCTGCCCTTGACGACTGAGAAGGCTCCAAATTGGTGGCAGATGTAAAGTACATTTATTTAAGATTCAGAAGAGTGGATTGTCCTCACAGTCTGTACAATTTTAAGTATAATGCCCGACTCGAAAACACAAGCTTGTGCAGCAGCCAGTATTGTGGGTATTACTGTGCCTGAAACTCCTTTTTGCTCTCTCTTTCTCTCTGTTTGCGTCTTCTCAGAGAGTTTCTGCACGTTTTATTGTTTAAGCGGATTGAAACCTTGATTGTTAACCGGTCGTAATATAACACAACTGATTAGATTGAGCGCATGGGATGTCGTTTATAGTGGAATATATCCAGTCGCATTGCAGAGGTTCGCGTTTAAAGGAAAGCAACCATTTTACCGTCTCTCCAGTAGCCTGCGATGGGTTAGGGAACCGGCGAACTTGTCGTCGTATATTGGAGAACTGGGGACTACATAGGGCTTGAACTTTCTGGCTGGTGACTTACTCTCCTCAGGAGCGGAATTAAGCAAGACTACCATAACAAAAGCCCGAGTCTCCTCAGAGACAGCCGAGCAAACCTCGTTAACCCTCGAGGAACTGCCCAGACTCTTAACCCCAGTTTTCCAGACGCTTTACCTGTAGTTGAAGAGGAGGTTTTTTGTCGTAGTTTGCGGGACTGTTGTTTCATCTTTCATTGCTCCTGTCCTTACTTTATCTTACCGCTTTACATGTATGTCTTAGTGATATTTTTTTAGTTCAGCAACAGGTTAAAAGGAGCGAAACAAACATCGGGAGGATATAGGGTTAGGATGACTCACCACGGGGGCAGTTTCCACGCACATTATCGGTAAAGCTCCAGCTCCATGACAACTTATCGCTTTCCATAAAGGTGATGGAAATTGTCAATCTTTGTGCACTTTTGTCAACAGTACATGCAACGTCTCATATTGTTACAGCAGCCCACAGAAGTGTGACGCAATTACATTTGGTAATGGACAAGGGAAACGAAAGTGATGACAAAAGCAGACCATCACTCCACGTGGTGACCTTAGAAGAATGATTCAGTTAAAAACCATTGCACTACTATCAGTGTAAAACACCTTCCTAAATAAAAACTCGTCAAAAGATTGTCGGGATAAGCTTGGGATGCATTAGAGACATGCAGGGGATCATATATTGTTTCCCTGGTTTATCGTCAATATTATGTATTTGAATAATAATACAATAAAATGTATGGAAGCCCAATGTAACTGAGACCTAGAAATAATACAAAAATAGTATATTTCTGCTTATGCTTTGTTTAACATTTGAGTTGTTGCATATTTTGTTGTTTCCATTTATGTAATTATTAGTGATTTGTACTAAATGTAAATTCATCAACAAAAAAAAAGTATATGAAGACTGTGTGTTTTTCCCAATTTTTAAATGTGGTCAGTTAATAGAATAACCTATTTAGTGTTCGTTTGATCTGTGTATGGTTACATGTCTGATGGGGATCTGCTCCATGTCATGATCCTCTGTGTTGGGCGTGTGGAATGGACCTGAACCATTCAGAACATGGTTGTTTTTGTCACATCTGTGCAGAGCTGGCAGCTGTGCTAAAATCTGGTCAGGCAAACAGCAAAAACAACCTGAAGGATCTGTCCCCGGGGCCTGCACAACTCTTGGCCCCTTGGATTCAGCCTCCCCTTAATTAGCGTAAGACAATTATACATGCTTTGCTTAACCATATCCCCTGGAACATGAGTGCAAGGGATTTTTTTTTTTATTACCCCATTTTCCTTCACATGTGCTGTGAATATTATTAAAATTCATTTAGAGGAAAACGAGAGAGGGAGAAAAAAAAATGATAATAGATGTTAATAAGAGCAAACAAGGAAATGCAATTAGACCGTCCCTGATTGATAGACGTGTGTGAAAAGCAGAAGGGGGGGGCAAGTAGGCACTTCTGCTTTCAGCCGAGCTCCTTTTTAATGGCTTCTCTCAACCTGACACTCTCTGAAGCAACTTCTCTGTATAATTATTTTTGAGGGCTGTTTTTAGAGCGAAGAGTTACGCCAGTTTTGATTTCGGACTTTGGCTAATGAATGCAGCCAGAGCTCGCATTTGTGTTCTTGTTCTGTTGAAGTGAACATGGCACATGGTGCGGGGGGGAACGGATGGGGGGTCTCTCTCTCTCTCTCTCTCTGCCTCTGCAGGCCCAGCTGGGGTCGGGCCCTGATTCATAGACGTGTGGTGAGATAGGCACAGCTGCTGTAGGGGCCTTTACAAATGTAAAGAAGCTGTCAGTGTTTGTTTCATCAGGCGTACAACTGATGAGGGCCAAGTTGAAAAATCCACAGCAGTGTGTGGTGCACAAAAAAAGCTGGAAACAAAAATAGAGAGCAGGGCCAAGGCTCACCGAGCCCTCCCTCTGACCCCTTCCCCCGCTCCGAGTCCTCCAGCTTTACAATGTAAATGCAGGCACCTCGTCCATTTGTGAGGAGAAAGCTGTGAGGCTCTGCGTGTGTGCGTGTGAGAGATTGTATGTTTGTGTTTGAGCGCCCGCCGCTAGCGCCACTGCGCTTCATTTAACCCTGTGTTTTAATGCAAATGGGGTTTCACCCCCCGAATTTGCAAGGATGTGACATGGCAAAATTCATGGATCATACCCCAGGAGGCCAGCTGTTATAAAAGGGCTGAGTTAATTTTAAGAGTTTGTTAGTCTAGTTCAAGATACAACACTCTCTTAATATCCTAAAATGTTCTGTTGATTAGATACAATTTTTACAGAATCTGAATGTAGAGTTTCTGTATGGTTATGGTCCTGTTTATTACTGTCATGCATACTAGGAGAATGAATAAACAAACTCCAACCTATTTTTAATGTTTGTTAATTAGCACTATGATTACTTCATGGTTTGGGATATTTAAAAAATTAGAATTATAATGCACATTAATGTGCATTCATTTGTGTAAATGTGTGTATGCAGTTCTTTAGGGTTGCATTTTGTTCACATTGTTGACAGATGTGGGTCATTTAAAAACCGTTTTACAATACTACATTTCAGCAGCGACTGTGCAAATCTCTTGTTCTAAAATGCCAGGTCACTTGGGCAAAGCTGGCACGAGTGGCTGTTTATTAATTCTATATTTATCCTTTTAAATTTTCACAAGGACATTTTCTTGCCATAGTTCTCTGATACGATGCTTCACCTCACGCCATCTTTACGAGAATCTGGCCTGGTGCAGTAACAGATAAGTGTTGCCTTTCTCCTTTATGGCTGTTGTGTCACCGGCTTGGTGCATTATGCAATGTGACCTTTTGCTTATCGACCTTTACAATCATATGTGATCCAGCCTTCTCAAGTGTCAAGCTCCTTGGTCAATGTGTGTCTGCTTGCACAGGACGCATGCCCACATCAGCAAACATGCACGGGCGGTTACGTATGCGGATGTGCCCACGTAATGTGAGGAATTTGCTCTGCTGACATAAAAACAGGTGCAGCAGTTCTTTGATAAGTGGCACGGCTTAAGTGTTGCGCTCAGAAAGAATGTTCTCCCTCCCTGCCTTTCATTCCTCTGTCCTGTACTTTGTATTATGATGAGATAAGAGGGCAAAGTATTAGATGGAGTCTTTCTCGTTCAGTGTGGTGAGCGAGTTGTGTTGGATGGTGTAAATCATGCACTGGAGAGGCTTAGACGTTGATGGAAGACTGTATCAGCAGAACTCTAACAGCCGCATAAACGTGGCTTTGGTCTATGTCTCCTGACTTGATGTATTGTTTTGGGTCAAAAATGTGAAGCGTTGGTCTACTTTTGGGTCTTGGCTTGAGGTCTCGTACAAGGCCGCTGTCAGTTTCCAGGTTAAGGTGGGCGTACACTGTGAGTTCGGACACTTGGGAGGTCGTGTGCCATTGTACGTGTTGCGAATCAGTGATAATCTTGTCAAGTCAGTTGTTAAATGGCATGACTGTATGGTGAGCGAGTGGCACTTGCATGAGCTTTTGCACTAAACACAGAAACATGGAGGTTTCAGTGTTGTTATAGCTTTGGATTGAAAAATAAAAACAATAAAAAACAAGAGCGTGTATGTCAGTGTTAGGGGTTGCCTAGTAGTAGAGTTAATAATATACGTAGATCTAGCCTATGTGACGTGGTTGTGTATGATTCTGCAATAGAGGAGAGCCTATTTGTCAAAATCAGGCCAGCTCCCCGAATTGTTTAAACATGTTTAAGAGATACAGGGAGCTTGGGAGGTGCTTGTAAGGTGCTTGGCTCGCATCGCACAATGTGAGGCATGACCATAAAAGTGTCAACAATTTTCACAAGATTTCTCCTTATGGGAAAAGAAACACTTGTAAGCTCATTCGATGGCAAAAATCTAAAAAATCTGCAAAAATTGTGTACGCCTGGCGTTACTGAAGGTGCAGTCACAATAGTGAGATTTTGACAAACTATTGTCAATAGTCTAGCGATGTATGAAGCAAAATGTACACAGAATTCACTGTCAAACCAAACAGCTTTTTGCTGGCCAACATGGCAAATCTGTGTTTCCTAATTGAACCTTTGGAATCTTAGACACTTAGCATGAATTCCAATTGAAATTACTACATTTTGCCCACAAAAATCTGCCGTACAACGGTTAATGTGACGACACCATAAAGGTAATAAAGTCATCCACCACAGGTCAGCACAATTTCAGAATATTGTCTAGAATCTACTAAAGTGCCTGTTTTCACAATAATAGAACATTTGTTATAAGAATTACGGTTGTCTACTTGGCTGCTGTAGAAAGTGTCTCTTTAATACTGCAATAAACCACTAAATTTGGACCGTGTCTAGATTTCAGGGTTAGGTCTTGGTCTAGATCTGGACCTCAAGGGGGTAGAACTAGATATTTCTGTAGAGCAGAAGTTAAAGGGATACTCCACCCCAAAAATTTTTCATTAACCACTTACCTCCATATCGTTCCAAACCCCTAAAAGCTTAGTTCGTCTTCGGAACACAATTTAAGATATTTTGGTTGAAAACCGGGAGGCTTGTGACTGTCCGATTGACTGCCAAGTAAATTACACTGTCAAGGTCCAGAAAAGAATGAAAGACATCGTCAGAATAGTCCATCTGCCATCAGTGGTTCAACCGTAACGTTATGAAGCACCGAGAATACTTTTTTGTATGTGAAGAAAACAAAAATAACGACTTTATTCAACAATTCGTCTCCTTTGTGTCTCTCTGCATCACTGTAGCGCCAATTTGGAGAATATCCGCTGAACGCAAGCAACGTACACTCTTCTGTGTCGGCCGCGCTGCACAGATGCGCTGTTTTCGTTCAAATCAAAGTGTAAATACGTGTAGAAAATGATGATTTATGTGATTAATGACACAATTTTCATTTTGGGGTGGAGTATCCCTTTAATCTGGGTTTTCTGTACAAATTTATCCACCATTTTTCCGTCTGACCAAAGGTGTACCTGAAGTGTTGAAATTAATAACTCCATCTCTTGCCATAGAGGAAACTGTATTAGTGAGTTGCTCAGGTTCAGTAGACCAGTATTATTTAGTGTTGGTCATTTGTATTACATCCTGATACCTGGGTAATGCCAGAATTAGTACATCAAGGACGTACAATGATTTGGTCCCCTTTGAAGTTGTATTTCCAGACATTGCTTTCTCGGTTCCTTTGTGTTTTGTCTTGCTTGCACTTGGCTCAAGGCAGGGTAACCTCACTGATGTTGTCGTGAATGCTGACATGTGGCCAAGACGTGGCAGCAACAGGCAGAACCCTTGGCAGCGGTACTTCCCTTTCACAACTGTGTTCCCCTCCATGACGATGACAGACCGCTCTGTTCTCTGGAGGTGTTTTTGTCTTTTCCTCTGTCTGCTTGTATGAATCATTGCGCCATTAGTCTTTGGAATTGCAATATATTATCCGATATGTTCCGAATGCGCTGATCAGGTGCAGACTGGAATCGACAGTGCGTTGTGAAAGCAGCCATATTGAAAACATTTACTGTAATGAGGAAGTGGCTTATACCGTAATCATTTCAGGCTTTTAAAAATCAGCCTTTGTGGTTTTCGTATGTATGTGCGCGTGAGAGCGCTTTTAGATGGAAGACCTCCCCCTTAGAGCGATGTAATGGAAGTGTCTTTGGGTACGCTAACCCTCCTGCCAGAACATTTGTAATTCAGTGCTGCGTCTCTCATTAGCCGGCGAGATGCGTGCCACTGGGAGCCATGTGGCTGCTTTTGTGCAAGTTCAGCTGCTTGAGGAGAGGCCAGTGGGGCCTCTCATAGGCCTGACACTGGGGTTAGTCATTTTGTTTAGTGTCGAGGGCCCTAGCAAGACATGCAGTTATGTAGTGTTTGACTGGTCATGACAGAAAGTGTGCTTTATCCTGCACAGTGCTACTATTTTAGACCAAGGGCTATCAGATCTGTACATTTGAGGTGTTGTTCGGCCGAGTATCTTCTTGTATTGTTGTGAAGACACCAGTACAGTGGAAACCACTACTGAACTATTTACACTGTGTGCGTTCAGCTTTGTATACAGCATTAATCATTTGTTTTGTGGCCTGTGGATTGCCAGACCGCCGTGCTTGATACTGCTTGATGTTCAGCCTGGTGGTTTCTTTTTGTTGGTTTTTCAATAGTGGCAAAGGAAACTTTGGAAATGCTCTCCTGCAGCCAAAGCTTTACTTTTGTGAATTCATCCTCCGCATCTCCACATCAGTGTGACTGAGCTATTTATGGTTATTTTTGAAGATATGGGTGCTGTGATGGGTTTTATATTGGACGGCAATTATTTACACTGTGTAATAGAAGATATATACTATTTACACTGAGCAAATAGTGTAGATAATGTTTGTACCCAAGTGTAATAGCAATAAATAGCATCTTGTTTACACTAAGTGCCAGTACTGATGAATGCCAGTCACACAAAGTTTCAATAGAAATATGCTTTTTATGCCAAAAATAAATAGTTTGAGAAATTGTGGGTGTGACTATTGAAAATGGCCTTTTGCTCTTTTTTTATATTGTTGTATTCTTTTTAATTGTAAACACACATAATTGCAAATAAACTGCGACCTATTTATGTAGTAGACACCAATCCAGTTTTTAGTAAAGTGTAATTTCACCATTTTTTCCAATCCTGTTTTAGGATTCTAAAATCATTACCCTTACTCTTTCAGACAAAACATGCAAAAAATTTACCATTAGGGTGTACAAAAATTCATAATAGTACCTTAAGGGTACAAATAGCTACTCTAAGGTATTAAAATGCACCTTTTAGGGGTATATATGGTACAAAATTGACCCTACAGGATACGCCTTTTTTTTCTCTGACATCGTACTAATTTAGGATACAATTTAGCATTTGTAAACTTTTATTTATTTTTTTCCAGAAAATGGCAATTGAAAAATGGCTTGAATCTTAATTTGCTATTCATGTGCTTCTTTGATTTATTTTTTCACCCATATAATGGGGCGGTGGAAAAATACATTATATCCCACCTTGCTATATAGTACTAATTTTTGGAATAGCACAATTGCATGTTCCTTTTGAATGAACGTAGTGGTGAACGTTTCAAAGAAACGCATAGAAAAAATATATATATATATTTTTATCTCTCTTTATTTATTCCTTCTCTTTCTAGCTTGTACTTATTTGAACAATGTCTAAGAACTTGGTATTACAACCACTTCTTGTGTCTGTTTGCCTCTTTAAGAAGAATCGCTTTATGTATCCCCCAATTGTAAGTCGCTTTGGATAAAAGCGTCTGCTAAATGACTAAATGTAAATGTAATCACCATTTTCCGGTTTTATTTCTCTATGCGTGGTAGCACCTACATTGTCTTTAAACATAAGCTGACCCTCATGGCAAGGATCTCCGGTGTCTAACTCAGTTTTAGTCGCTGAAAGGCAAACCTGTCCATGGATTAAATGACAGTCTCTTGTTTAACCCACAAAACCTTTTGACAGTCAAGGACAAATCTGACAGGATCCAGATAATATCATTAAATCCAGTTACAGATAGAGTTTCAGCCGTGGTGACTAATGGTGCTGTTAGCTCTGTAAAGTGATCTGAATTTAAATCACTTTTTACACCACAATAAGCTCATCAAAGTCATCGGTACCAGTCCTCTTGGCACGCAGCCGTATGCAACATTATAGCATTTACAAGCAACTTCCCCAATTCTCACATTTATTGTCAGGTTGGAAATGAGCTACTTACTGTTAATTCAAGACAGAAGTTTCAAATGAATTAACACGGAACAAACAATCACTTTAGAAGTAAATACAATTGAAAGTATAATTTAACATCTCCATAGTGACTAAAAAACAGTGTCTTGGAAAAAAAAGATCATTGATCATACATGCACTATGCCATCAGAGGGGCCTAGCCTCTATGTTTCCATAGTAACCACTCCGTTGCCAGAACACGCGTCTCTCTCTCTTTTTTTTTTTGGCCACTTGAGTGTCTGAAAATAGTGGTGCTCGGCGGACGCTGAGAGCTCATAATGAGCTCTGGCTGCTTCGGGGGAGACCGAACAAGCTTCTTAACTGCTCACTCATGAATCAGATATTCTCAACAAATCTACAAGTGTTTTTTTTTTTTTTTTTTTTTGCAGTATGTGAACAAAGCAAAACGCTCATTGCCAGAAAAGCCCAGGAGCTCTACTGACCAGACCGACTGAGGTTTGTTTTAATGGAGCCCATTCGCACACAAATGCACATGTGCATGTTAACGCTAAATGCTAGTGTGTGTAATTCCGTCTGTTTTGATGCAGGTACTCAACAGTGAGGCTGGGTTGATATTGATTCTGCTGCTGATAAGTGATGCTTTAGTCCAGACTCATGGTTAATGGCAGTGTCTGTTAGTTGTTTGTCTGCTGGCAGACGTAAGCTGCAAAGCGCCTTTGCTCTTCCTGTCTTCCCATTTTTATCATCTCACGGCTGCTCTGCTGGTCTCTGAGAGCGTTACTTGAATCAGCGTTGCTCTCATTGGATTTGCATGCACTTGTCGGTTTCTGCAACTTTGAGTTTAAAGGGCGTAGCTGCTTCTATAGCTGATTCAATCAGGATTAGTGGTCGACCGATATATCGCCATGGCCGATATTTCGCCAAGGCCGATATTTGGCATTTTTAAAATATCGGCATCGGCCGATACGTTTTCCTTTATTTTGACGGCGCTGAGAACAACAGCGCCTGAGCACACAGTGCTCATATTCTCCCTCTTGTTCGCTGTCGTCGTTAACAGTTCTGTCTAATACGGACCTAAATCTGTCTAATAATCAGAACGGTTAAACAAAGGAATTAAAATGTATACAAAAAGTATTATAACGATTGCTTTTATATTATTAGTAATAGAAAGGCCAACATTATAATACTTTCTTGTTTGCCGTCAGCATTTAGCAAATACTCATTACATTTAAACAAATCTTTGGATGACTAATGAACATTTCGTTTCACAAACCTTGCAAACTTAGTCGAATCCAGCTGTGAGATCTTGTGAAGTGTGCATGTGTATCCTGCATGATCGCGTATGCTCGACGGTCGGTCCGTGTAAATTGAAGGCTGACAGGAGGAGAGTTCAGCCTCACTGGATACGCTCGATCGACAAACTTTAAACTCGTGATTTCAAATTATGCTGTGCTTTATGCATTTGCCCACTGCCATAGTAATGCCATTTTCACTGTGTGCTGTATGTAAAATGAGTGTTACCTTGGCTTTATTTGAAAAAATATGATTAATGCACACAAACTTCCCAGAATACTGAGTGCCGTGTTGGTTACAGTCTTTCTTTACTTCTTAAATATTAATTAAAATAAATACAATTATATCGGCTTTATATCAGCCATCGGCCACCCTGCTTTCCAAGATATCAGCATCGGCTGTCAAAAAAACCAATATCGGTCGACCACTAATCAGGATACGAATAACAGGAGTTGAGGGGGGCCAAAACGCCACACTTAAAGGAATAGTGAAATGTGACCTGTGGCCAAGTATGGTGACCCATACCTGGAATTAGTGCTCTGCATTTAACCCATCGCATTGAACCCATCCAAAGTGCACACACACAGCAGTGAACACACACACCGTGAACACACACCCAGAGCAGTGGGCAGCCATTTTTGCTGTGGCGCCCGGGGAGCAGTTGGGGGTTCGGTGCCTTGCTCAAGGGCGCCTCAGTCGTGGTATTGAAGGTGGAAGAGAGCGCTGTACATTCACTCCCCTCACCTACAATCCCTGCCGGTACGAGACTCAAACCCGCAACCTTTGGGTTACGAGTCCGACTCTCTAAGCATTAGGCCACGACTTCCCAAATAGTTCAATCAAAATTTTGATTATTTACTCACCCTCATGTCATTCCAAATGTGTGACTCTTGTTCTTCTGTCAAACACAAAAGGAAAGTGTGTTGCAAACTTTTTTTGTTGGTTAATTTGGGGTCTAAAGCAACATTGGACCCCATTGACTTTTAATGAACCTTCCCACAAAGGAAATCAAAACAAAAAGTACATGTAAAATAAAAGATTGTATTTGCGTTCGATTTGTAATGAACATATAATTTGCCTGTATGCGTTTATAAGAAGCTTTTATCCAATGCGACTTGGTATATTTAAGGTATGTATTTGGCAACTAGGAATACAGTAGTTTTGTTGGTCACACTTTATTTTAAGGTCCATTAACTTACTATGTTAACTACAACTTTTGCCTCAGTAAACTCCTAATTATTGCCTGATGGTTAATAAGGTAGTTGTTAAGTTATATATTGGGTAGGTTTAGTGATGCAGAATATGGTCATGCAGAATATCTGCTTTATAAGCACTAATAAATAGCCAATATGCTAGTAATATGCATGCTAATAAGCAACTGGTTAATAGTGAGAATTGGTACCTATGCTAAAGTGTTACTGCTTTGATTGTTTAAAATGTCTTTAAGTTTATAAAAAAAAAAATTACTGTGCATATGGTGCCAAAAAGAGAAATTGGTTGTATTAGATGAACCTCAACCCGAAACATTACCTGTAGGAAAGTTAACCCCATTAAAAATCTTAAGATAATTAAACTCAGGCCGACTGGCAGGAGCCGAGGTGAAGTTGGCTCGCAGATGCGCTGACAGATTTATGAGCCAACGCTTATAAAAGAATGCCACTCCTGACACGGTAAATGCAGTAATATTGAGTGACAGCATCATGTTTCCAGTAAACGTGTTTTAATGTACACACACAAGGTAGAATTTACGTATTTAGTCAGCCGTTTATTTCAACTGCTGTAATTTAGCTAGAATTAATGGTGTCACAATTTCTTGCGAATATTTTGGTGAAGCATCAAATTAGTCATAGTCTCGTGTTTAGTGTCTGTTGAGGGCCAGAGGTTCTCCACTGGCTTCTTCCTGTGGAAAGTCTCAGTGACAGGCGAGGAGAAAAAGAGCGACTGTTGTTATGCCTCCTCATTCATACACAGTTGTGGGAAATCACCACGTTTTTGCCTGAAAATGTCAAGTCAGTAGCTGTTTGTGTTATAATTGAAATGAAGGATGTACAGTATATGCTCAGTTTTCATCGTTTTGTAGTTTTGTTTTTGCATTTGACTGAAAACCAAGTAATGTGAAATCTCCCCCTCCACGCCATGAATCATATTCACTGAATGCAAGAGAACATTGAATTTATTTAGTGCTTTTCTTCCTCCCACCTGTCAGGAATCTTTCTTTCATATCGCACGTAATCATTTTTCACATACCCTGATTGCTCTACTAGCCTACTTTCCTGCTCACCATTTTTTTATTTTTTAAATCCTTTATTGTTCTTTTCTTTTTTCTGTTTTCTTGCGTTAGCTGCCCTTTCCAGTGCCTCCCTGCTGACAGTGAGAAAGTAACAGCAATCCATGAGGTGAAAATCATTTCTTAATTGTTGCGATTTGGGCAGTGACCTGCTTGTGAGAATGGGTTTAGTTTGATCCGAAAAACGCCCTGAGCGAGCTTCTATCACCTGGCTGCCCGTCGGAGGCCCACACAGCCTAATCGGGCCTAAAAAAAAAGCTGGTTTGGTAGGAGGAAAACAGCAGATGCTTTGTTTGGCTGTAACGTGTGTGTGTGTGTGTGTGTGTGTGTTAATGGAAGGCTTGCACATTATGATCTATTTTCCTCTCAGACCTGTATGGATTTTTTGCTCCGCGGTGTGATAATTAATGGCTAATGTGTAGAATATAGTTTCACGCTTTTCCATTAATTTAACTCGCCTCACGCACATACATGTTCAAAACAGGCTCACATTTCATCATAATGTGATTTCAAATGATTTATTGTAGCTATTTTACTCATTTTTTTTTACTCCTCTCTTTGTATTTATCTCATGCCTTTTTATTGTTTTGTGTGTTTTTAAAATCTGGCCATTTGACTTCACATGTTTGCTGTAGTGTGAAAAGTCTGGGGTTGGTGTATGTAAACGTATTAATGTTAATACTTTTATTCAGCAAGGACACAATACAATTGATCAAAGTGGCAGTGACATTTGTCATGTAGCAAAATATTTCTGTTTTTAAGTAAATGTTGATCTTTGGAACTTACTCATTAAGATTTATTAAAAGTTTTAACAAAAATATTAAGCAACAAATGTTTCTGGAGCACTAGCATATATTGTATTGTTTTCTGTGACACTGAAGATTGGAAAATCCCCCCAAAAATTGCATATACTAAAATATAACGTATTAAAATATAAACAAATCTAGTTTTAAACATTTTAAAATGTATTCAAATAGAAAACAGTTACTGTACATTGTGATAATGTTTACGGGTGTATTACGGTTTACTATATTTTTGATCAAATAAATAGAAACTTGGTACGCTGGTACAAAACAGACTTCTTTCAAAAACATTTAAAAATCCTACCTACTCCAAACTTTTGAACTGTAGTGTATTAATTGAGACCTTATATGGAATGTGCAAAAAATGTAATAGTCACATCCTGGGGACATTAAAAAAAAACATTAATTACTATTATTTATATATATATATTTCATTTAAAAATGAATTTACTATATAAATAAGTAATTTTTGACAATCTTTATTTAATCTCAGCTACTAATCCGCTGTTTTTCATTGGTGTGCCGTACATGTAGTTCATGAAGTGGTATGAAAAGAGGAAAAATGGAGATGGATGAATGCAGTCAAAGAGAGCTCTTATTTTTTTCATTTTTTGCATGCTACTCTATTTCTATTTCAGTGCAGTGGAGAGACAGCAGGTCTTGCGCAGTGCCTTTCTGTGGTCACCCGGCCGCTCTGCTCTTGTCAACTGTCACTTTCTGCTGTGGTTGCATCCTTCAGCACCGGAGCAACTGGTAATCTTATCTCACTGTCAGTTCGCCTTACTCTCTACCTGCCTTCTGAGCCCCCGTTAACCCCTCGAACCTCAAGCTGCTGCCAATCTTTCACCTCCCCTCCGTCTTGCGAAGAAAGATTGAGAAAGTGAACACCCGTTGAACTCCCATATCTGACCTTATTATTCTTTGGCAGACTCTGCACTAATAAATCCAGCTCTGCTGCACTGACTCATAAACCTGATTGTACGTGTTTTATAATGCTTATTAAAGCAATTAACCACGAGGGGCTGTGCATTAACAGTGATGTTACCAGGGTATTGTTAGGCACACATGGTGCTTAACTGTGGTAAAATCATTGTAATGAATGGCCTTGAATGGCTTATTGCTTTCCTATAGTAATGACAATAAAAGGAAAAATGCATTAATTAAAATGCATTTATTAAAATGTGTTTAATACTACTACTACTACTAATAATAATAATGATAGGCAAAATAACACTTTCTCCACTAAGTATCTATCAGATTTTCGAGCTTTTGTCAGGAACCATTCGGTCTGACCATTGAATCAAGTCCGTCTAGGACCCCAAAGCTACTCCACTGGCTGAAATAATTTTAAGGGTACTATGTTCAGTGCCTTTTTAGAAATGCAAAATCACTTTTGTATGTATGTGGTCTGAATGATGTTATTAGATTCCTTAATCCCTGCTGAAAAACTAGTTTAAGATTAGCTGGTTTGTTGGTAGATCTTTAGGATTTTTGGGCACCTTAGCCAATCAGATTAAAACCAGATTAAACCAGTTAGACCAGCAAACCATCTTTGGCTGGTTTTAGCTGTTTTGTCAGCAGGGGTGTCCTATAAATCGGACAAACCAGTTAAAACCAGCTTGGGCTGGTTTTAGCTATTTTGTCAGCTCCTATGTCCTGTAAATCAGATAAACCTGATTAAACCAGTTAAGACCAGCAAACCATCTTAGGCTGTTTTTGCTGGGGTTTTTTTCTTCAGCAGGGATGCCTTTTAAATTGTAGTATAAAATCATAGCTATAGATTGTGAAATAAAAGCTTTTGTCTTTGTTTGTTTGTTTGGTTTAGGTTTGCAAGCTAACTGGTCGACTTGAGACACTAGCAAAGCAATGACTTGGTTTTTTTTTAAATTTATAAAATGCAACGTCATTTTTTTGCATGTTTCTATTTTAAGAACTGGGGACATTAAAAAAAAACATTAATTACTATTATTTATATATATATATATTTCATTTAAAAATGAATTTACTATATAAATAAGTAATTTTTGACAATCTTTATTTAATCTCAGCTACTAATCCGCTGTTTTTCATTGGTGTGCCGTACATGTAGTTCATGAAGTGGTATGAAAAGAGGAAAAATGGAGATGGATGAATGCAGTCAAAGAGAGCTCTTATTTTTTTCATTTTTTGCATGCTACTCTATTTCTATTTCAGTGCAGTGGAGAGACAGCAGGTCTTGCGCAGTGCCTTTCTGTGGTCACCCGGCCGCTCTGCTCTTGTCAACTGTCACTTTCTGCTGTGGTTGCATCCTTCAGCACCGGAGCAACTGGTAATCTTATCTCACTGTCAGTTCGCCTTACTCTCTACCTGCCTTCTGAGCCCCCGTTAACCCCTCGAACCTCAAGCTGCTGCCAATCTTTCACCTCCCCTCCGTCTTGCGAAGAAAGATTGAGAAAGTGAACACCCGTTGAACTCCCATATCTGACCTTATTATTCTTTGGCAGACTCTGCACTAATAAATCCAGCTCTGCTGCACTGACTCATAAACCTGATTGTACGTGTTTTATAATGCTTATTAAAGCAATTAACCACGAGGGGCTGTGCATTAACAGTGATGTTACCAGGGTATTGTTAGGCACACATGGTGCTTAACTGTGGTAAAATCATTGTAATGAATGGCCTTGAATGGCTTATTGCTTTCCTATAGTAATGACAATAAAAGGAAAAATGCATTAATTAAAATGCATTTATTAAAATGTGTTTAATACTACTACTACTACTAATAATAATAATGATAGGCAAAATAACACTTTCTCCACTAAGTATCTATCAGATTTTCGAGCTTTTGTCAGGAACCATTCGGTCTGACCATTGAATCAAGTCCGTCTAGGACCCCAAAGCTACTCCACTGGCTGAAATAATTTTAAGGGTACTATGTTCAGTGCCTTTTTAGAAATGCAAAATCACTTTTGTATGTATGTGGTCTGAATGATGTTATTAGATTCCTTAATCCCTGCTGAAAAACTAGTTTAAGATTAGCTGGTTTGTTGGTAGATCTTTAGGATTTTTGGGCACCTTAGCCAATCAGATTAAAACCAGATTAAACCAGTTAGACCAGCAAACCATCTTTGGCTGGTTTTAGCTGTTTTGTCAGCAGGGGTGTCCTATAAATCGGACAAACCAGTTAAAACCAGCTTGGGCTGGTTTTAGCTATTTTGTCAGCTCCTATGTCCTGTAAATCAGATAAACCTGATTAAACCAGTTAAGACCAGCAAACCATCTTAGGCTGTTTTTGCTGGGTTTTTTTTCTTCAGCAGGGATGCCTTTTAAATTGTAGTATAAAATCATAGCTATAGATTGTGAAATAAAAGCTTTTGTCTTTGTTTGTTTGTTTGGTTTAGGTTTGCAAGCTAACTGGTCGACTTGAGACACTAGCAAAGCAATGACTTGGTTTTTTTTTAAATTTATAAAATGCAACGTCATTTTTTTGCATGTTTCTATTTTAAGAAACATGCAAAAAACCCTGCCTGTTTGTGGTTGATTTTTGTTGTACAGATGCTTTTTACAATCCTTAAAATAAAGGTGGTCTACTAATAGCAGGCCAGCTAATCACTAGTGGTTTATCAGCCACAGAGCAGTTGCGCTGAAAACCTGGGATCATTTTTCAGACTAACTCTTTCTGGCTGTGTATTATCCTGCCAGATTGTCCTCTTCCTCCAGCTAATGCACTGTAATATGATGTAATGTAATAATGTTGTCTCTGCGCGACTGGTCATCTTTCTCTGCCTTTTTTCAGTATGAACACTGCAGTTGGCTCACGTCTGCAGCGTCTCTTTTCGCAAGCTGCCTCCTTGATGTTGTGTAACGTGTACAGTGCGCAAACCATCAACCCCTCTCACGGGGAAAAGACCGTAAATCAACCAGACACTGTGGTGACACAATGGTCACAATGGCTCAATCTTTCATGCTTGACGATGTGCCTGAAAAGCGCAAATCAAATTTGTGCTGAGCGTTCACGTTATCACAGTTCCTGGAAAAGTGGTGGGCAGTTACGTTTGAACTAGTTGACCTTTTTGTGGGTGTTGACCATGCAGGAGCAAAGCAGTTTAGATGGAGCCCTCCAATCAACGCTGTCTTGTTTGCTAGCCACATTACGGCCTGGCCGGGCACAATATTGCATTACGGGAAATGGAGACAGAGAGGGACGTGTTTTGTAGAGGAGTATGTGTTTCCCACACACTGGTTAGTTTTTGTTTTTGTCTTTCTGTCTTTTATTTTTGGTCACTCTGTCTCTTTTGCTTGGGTCCCTCTTTCAATTTAATGTTGACTCAAAATCATCATTTGCTCACCTTGTCGTTTCAAACCTGTGTGCCAATGGGGTCCAATGCAGTTTGAAAAAAAATATTTTCATTTATTTTATAATTGATAATTTAAGAAAGTCATACAGGTTTGCGATGACATCAAGGTGAGTGGATAATCCGAGCAGTTTCATTTTAGGTAATGTAATTTCTTTAAATCATGGGATTCCTTGAGTTATTCCATCAGGCGAAATATCATCTGGTCTCAAGTAGCACAACTTGAGGTAACATTCATGTCTGAGGCACTAATGGTGCAAAATGAGTTATCCGCTAAAGTTTAAGGCATATAAGTCTCCAACCCCAAGTATGAGCAATGATAATAGTGATATATGCATTTTTAACTATACCTGCTGATTATTCCTTTGAACATTTCCTACAGATTTGAAGTTTGACTAGGGTTTGTGAATTTGAGTGGATTCCCGCTCATGTACTGTGTTCATATGCTGTTCTTTTGGCAGGAGACCAGATTATTACAGTCAGGATGACACACTGAAGCTCTATTTTGAAGAAAAGTCATAAAGTCGTCCTTCAGTGTATTTTTATTGATGGTTAAATTGAGGCCTATAGCAGAAGAAAATGGAGTGTGGAGGTTTTGAGGTTTTTGCTTGACGGGTTCTTCTGGGAGATGACTGGCACACTTTCAAGACCTGCTTGTTTTTCGTCTGTCAGGGAAAGATAGGACAGGTTGCACTAATTCTTGGTGTTTTCCCTTGACTTCTCCAACAAAGAAAGTTGTAATGCTAAAATAAGAGAGAATGTGCGCAAACCAATCCTGCTTTTCTTCACTGTTGTGAGGCAATCTGGTGGGTCTAAGTGGTGGGATCTGCATTGGCAGGTGGGGCGGTTAACTGTCAGGTCAACCATGCATGACTGTGTAGAGACATCCTGTAACGTGAGAGCTTCAATCACGCTGGCGTTCTAATCACTAACGTCCAGTTAGTATCAGCTGTGCCTGTTATGATGGAAACTACTGTGGTTAACATCATGGACATTGAACGCTATCAGTTTGCAGGGGTCATTGGTAAGGACAAGAAATCAATTCCCTGGACAGATTGTATTTATTAGTTGGAAAGTACCTGGATTTTGATAGTTGTTCTGAACTATAGCTTTTTATTACTTGTGTCCTTGTATTTTATTTATTTTTGAGAATATGTTTCGAGCTTCTGACACTTTTTATAGGAACTGTGAGGATAGGAAAGAAAATGACAAAAGGAGAACAGGATCAGGAGATGTTGCAAGCTGGATTTGAACTTCCATTGCCTATATGTGCACCGTGGCTCAATGCATTGGCACACATGCTTCAACCACTCTCAACGGCATAATTGTAGTTTTTCTTAAAGGAAACATTAGCATGCGTAATGATTAAGGCCACAAAATGCCACAACAGTTTTTCTTTCATTTCCCCGAACAGGAAAACAAAATGGTTTTCTTGGCCTAAGTGAGTTTTTTTTTTTCTCTCCTCCTAACGGGACTGTTAGGTCATGCTCCGAGAGACCCATTCAAGGTCCCTCCGATAAAATCAGAAGCACTGATGCACAGCTGTGCCATAAACCATTTCCTGAGAAAAATACAAAAAAATGTTTGGGGAAGAGTGCGTATTATGGACGTGCTGGTGTAAATTCAAGTACAAGGATCCAAGTTATAAAGGAATGATTTGCGTACACGAATGCAGATAGTTGCCGCCTGTAGTCAGAGCTGAATTTAAGATGGCCTCTGAAGGCTCTCTTCCTGTCAGGCTGCTGTTAACACCTCTCCCCTGCTCATAGGGGGCGCGGGGGGCTTCTTTGTTGCAGCTCACCAAGAGAAAGAGAAATAGTGGTAGGAGAATACAGAGCCTGAAGCGATAACAGCCATGATGACAGGCCCATCACTCCACCCAAGCACCGTGGCTCAATGCATTGGCACACATGCTTCAACCACTCTCAACGGCATAATTGTAGTTTTTCTTAAAGGAAACATTAGCATGCGTAATGATTAAGGCCACAAAATGCCACAACAGTTTTTCTTTCATTTCCCCGAACAGGAAAACAAAATGGTTTTCTTGGCCTAAGTGAGTTTTTTTTTCTCTCCTCCTAACGGGACTGTTAGGTCATGCTCCGAGAGACCCATTCAAGGTCCCTCCGATAAAATCAGAAGCACTGATGCACAGCTGTGCCATAAACCATTTCCTGAGAAAAATACAAAAAAATGTGTGGGGAAGAGTGCGTATTATGGACGTGCTGGTGTAAATTCAAGTACAAGGATCCAAGTTATAAAGGAATGATTTGCGTACACGAATGCAGATAGTTGCCGCCTGTAGTCAGAGCTGAATTTAAGATGGCCTCTGAAGGCTCTCTTCCTGTCAGGCTGCTGTTAACACCTCTCCCCTGCTCATAGGGGGCGCGGGGGGCTTCTTTGTTGCAGCTCACCAAGAGAAAGAGAAATAGTGGAAGGAGAATACAGAGCCTGAAGCGATAACAGCCATGATGACAGGCCCATCACTCCACCCAAACCCACACTTCTGGAGAATGATACATCAGCTCATGTCCAAAACCATGGAAGTAATATTTCTCCATTTTCAGATCTCTGTTTGTTTACTAGGGATATGCAAAATGACATATTCTCAAAACTGACTAGTCAGTGGGTTGTCTGAATGACTAGTCAACTACAACCAGTATAATTAGGCAGGTTTGGGCTTCATTTGACTCTGATAGGATGCCGTTAACATAAGATATATAAAAAACTGGCTAGATATGCAACAGAAGGGAACAGGCAGCAGGGGTATTGACGTACTTAAACAATTATTTTAAAATGGACATTTCTTTAATTATTAGATGCATTTAGAAAATTCAAGTTTCTGAGATTTTACAGCATGGTACCACAAAAATATCAAAACTATCAAATTGTGTGTTGAGGAAAACAAAAAAAATCTAGGTTGACTATTTGACCTCACTAATCAACTACTTGGTTGTTTTAGGGATGTAACGATTAACCGCGAGCCGGTTGAAAATCGATTAAAACACGTGACGATTCAAATCGGTTGAGATGCTAAACAAATCGTTATTCAATTAGGGGTAGGAGTTTATATGAGTGTATGTCTGAGGGGAACTTACTGTCTTTAGAAAAGTTTAAATGGTATTTTTTCTTTTCATCTTGCCTCTGTATAATGCATATTAAAGTTCATGAGTGCAGCGCTGCTTTGTTTACAGCGGAAACCAAGAAAACGCTTTAAGCGCCACCTGCTGGCAGAGAGTGCATCTGCGTCTCATTCAGATCATCTGCTGTTTCTGTTTCATGCAGATATTTTGTATGTATAGTTTCACAAAACTGAAGTCAAACCAAATTTGGTTTGCTTCAAATTTCGAAATTATACAATCTAATTTAGATTAAAAACTGCTCATGTTGCTTGTATGCAGCATCTTTGTTTGGATCATGATTAAAATGCAGTGGTTGCCTCTAATTTGAAATGGAAAGAGCACAGACAAAGCCGTAGTTTGTTTATATGAAGAGATTTATTTTATTTGTGTTACTTATTTTTTTTCAATTTAGTTTTATTTACATTATATTTAAATTTTGTTATTTAGCAGACGCTTTTATCCAAAGCGACTTACAAATGAGGACAATAGAAGCAATCAATATCAACAAGAGAGCAATAATATGGAAGTGCTATATTAGTATATTATTATAGTGTTATATTTCAATATCTCAAAGAAACTTGCAGCATTTTGTCCAAGCAATAATAAAATGACACATTTAATTTATAATTTGTCTTAAATCTAATTTTGAATCGAATCGTGAAATCAAAATCGTGACTCGAATCGTGAGTTCGTTACGTCCCTATGGATGACCGGTCATTTCTATAACATATAGAATTTTCAAACTATTATTATTCAAGTGTCTTTTTAAGGGTCATGAGAAAAGATTCAGCGCTTGTTTATTTGTTAACCAAGAGCGACAACGTGTTTTTCTTCCTGCATAAACCAGCCTGACCTCCCACGGCTGCTGCCACTTTAGCCAGACGGCCAGAAGGCTGCCAGTGTGTGTGTGTTATTTGAGTGTGTGCGTCTGAAGCCATTTATTCTGAGTCCCTTAGTTTCTCGTGTGTAAATATTTGTCGCCACATGGCTGGTTACCTCCTGTGTGTAAACATAAAGCACAGAGAGGTTAAGAAGAAGAGTCACTGTGTCTCCTGCGCAGGGAAAGAGTTAACTACTGTGCAGCAGTGAGAGAGAGAGTGTGCGAGTGAGTGAGCAAATGAATGGCTGTGAAAGCGAGCAGCATGCTGCTGTTGTTAGGGTGTGGGAGGGGGAGAGAGGTAGGCGGAACTATGAAGATGCCTGGCCAAGTCTGTGGTCGCTTGCTGTCTCTCGAGGGCCTCTGATTGGCTGGCACTACGGTAGGAGAACAAAGTACTTTTGATGGGTACGCTGCACGTCCCTGGGTCTAATGGGACTCTGAGGGGGTGGGGGTGACATTGTCCTGCCTTTAGCCAGCTGCTAAGAAGCTGTGGCATTTGTACACAAGGGCTATCTTAAAAATGCTACCATTTTTCTGCAGTATGTATACAATGCAAAGTATACAAAGAACCAGAGTGCACTACCCAAAATACTTTATCCCACAATGCAAATGCACTTGACTTGACTTTCCATTTCTAATATGACTAATGAACTAGAAACAATGTCAGCTGTGTTTTCTTTTAGGTCAGTTTTATTACATCATTAGATGAATTATGAAAAATACTCACATTTTAGAGATGATGACTGGACAAGTGACCACAATGCGGCTGTTTGAAATGTTTATTAGCCAGATGTGAGCACTGTAAAAATAGTTGGCAGTATTATGTATATACTGTGCAGAATGTCAGTATTTCAATTTGAACAAATATTGTTTAATGCACAGGTGTTCAATCCAAGAACAGTGTTTTGGCCCAGATGCCTTCATTTTTACCATTAAAATAAATCTCTCTCGTAGCATGTACTGTTCCTTATTTGACAAGAATTGAGGGATTCTTTGATGCTGTGCCATATTCAGCATCTTATTTTCGTTGAGATGAATGCCGCAGCAAACTTTGAAATTCCTGCCAATTCTCATATTGCAAAATTGCCTGTTTGTTGGCCTCACTGTTAGCGACTTAAAAATCAATTTTGCTCTCTTGCATTGTCTTTTTTTTTTTTTTGACACTCAACACTTTTGCCCCATGCCAAACCATCTGCCATTGTTGAAAATGTCTTTAAACAGCCATAAACATTGTTCATTCACTTAATTTGACTCCAATAAAAACACTTATCTTCACGTCGTGGTGACGAAAGCTATAAATGTTCCCAAATCAAAGGCTCAGTGTGTGTAGAGAGTAAGTGAGTGACACTTTTACACATACAGAAAGCTTGACGTTACAATTCGCTTTCATAGAAAAATGACAGGAAAATTCCAGAAACATATTTACCTATTGAAGGAGGGACCAGAGTCATATCTAGAGACTTGAAGGTAAGATCTTTTGACCTGACTGAAGTAACCTCCTATTAACACCACCTAGAATATCCTAGTAACCACTTGGCAGCATGTGAAATAAAACCTTATCAACCGCATAGCAGTGCCTTAGTATTATGATGTTGACTTTGCAAAGGCAAGAGTCACTTTTAGCAGAAAATTTGCAAATTTGGGGCTTGTTTTAAAATTTCAATTGAGTTTTGTTATTTACGTTTACATTATTTTTAATGTTGTCATTTAGCAGACGCTTTTATCCAAAGCGACTTACAAATGAGGACAATAGAAGCAATCAATATCAACAAGAGAGCAATAATATGGAAGTGCTATATTAGTATATTATTATAGTGTTATATTTCAATATCTCAAAGAAACTTGCAGCATTTTGTCCAAGCAATAATAAAATGACACATTTAATTTATAATTTGTCTTAAATCTAATTTTGAATCGAATCGTGAAATCAAAATCGTGACTCGAATCGTGAGTTCGTTACGTCCCTATGGATGACCGGTCATTTCTATAACATATAGAATTTTCAAACTATTATTATTCAAGTGTCTTTTTAAGGGTCATGAGAAAAGATTCAGCGCTTGTTTATTTGTTAACCAAGAGCGACAACGTGTTTTTCTTCCTGCATAAACCAGCCTGACCTCCCACGGCTGCTGCCACTTTAGCCAGACGGCCAGAAGGCTGCCAGTGTGTGTGTGTTATTTGAGTGTGTGCGTCTGAAGCCATTTATTCTGAGTCCCTTAGTTTCTCGTGTGTAAATATTTGTCGCCACATGGCTGGTTACCTCCTGTGTGTAAACATAAAGCACAGAGAGGTTAAGAAGAAGAGTCGCTGTGTCTCCTGCGCAGGGAAAGAGTTAACTACTGTGCAGCAGTGAGAGAGAGAGTGTGCGAGTGAGTGAGCAAATGAATGGCTGTGAAAGCGAGCAGCATGCTGCTGTTGTTAGGGTGTGGGAGGGGGAGAGAGGTAGGCGGAACTATGAAGATGCCTGGCCAAGTCTGTGGTCGCTTGCTGTCTCTCGAGGGCCTCTGATTGGCTGGCACTACGGTAGGAGAACAAAGTACTTTTGATGGGTACGCTGCACGTCCCTGGGTCTAATGGGACTCTGAGGGGGTGGGGGTGACATTGTCCTGCCTTTAGCCAGCTGCTAAGAAGCTGTGGCATTTGTACACAAGGGCTATCTTAAAAATGCTACCATTTTTCTGCAGTATGTATACAATGCAAAGTATACAAAGAACCAGAGTGCACTACCCAAAATACTTTATCCCACAATGCAAATGCACTTGACTTGACTTTCCATTTCTAATATGACTAATGAACTAGAAACAATGTCAGCTGTGTTTTCTTTTAGGTCAGTTTTATTACATCATTAGATGAATTATGAAAAATACTCACATTTTAGAGATGATGACTGGACAAGTGACCACAATGCGGCTGTTTGAAATGTTTATTAGCCAGATGTGAGCACTGTAAAAATAGTTGGCAGTATTATGTATATACTGTGCAGAATGTCAGTATTTCAATTTGAACAAATATTGTTTAATGCACAGGTGTTCAATCCAAGAACAGTGTTTTGGCCCAGATGCCTTCATTTTTACCATTAAAATAAATCTCTCTCGTAGCATGTACTGTTCCTTATTTGACAAGAATTGAGGGATTCTTTGATGCTGTGCCATATTCAGCATCTTATTTTCGTTGAGATGAATGCCGCAGCAAACTTTGAAATTCCTGCCAATTCTCATATTGCAAAATTGCCTGTTTGTTGGCCTCACTGTTAGCGACTTAAAAATCAATTTTGCTCTCTTGCATTGTCTTTTTTTTTTTTTTTTGACACTCAACACTTTTGCCCCATGCCAAACCATCTGCCATTGTTGAAAATGTCTTTAAACAGCCATAAACATTGTTCATTCACTTAATTTGACTCCAATAAAAACACTTATCTTCACGTCGTGGTGACGAAAGCTATAAATGTTCCCAAATCAAAGGCTCAGTGTGTGTAGAGAGTAAGTGAGTGACACTTTTACACATACAGAAAGCTTGACGTTACAATTCGCTTTCATAGAAAAATGACAGGAAAATTCCAGAAACATATTTACCTATTGAAGGAGGGACCAGAGTCATATCTAGAGACTTGAAGGTAAGATCTTTTGACCTGACTGAAGTAACCTCCTATTAACACCACCTAGAATATCCTAGTAACCACTTGGCAGCATGTGAAATAAAACCTTATCAACCGCATAGCAGTGCCTTAGTATTATGATGTTGACTTTGCAAAGGCAAGAGTCACTTTTAGCAGAAAATTTGCAAATGTAGTTTCACCACAAAGCTCAAGTCTTTTCTCAGTAGTTGTCAAGTGTTCATACCTCAAACTAAAATCTCATTCTGATTTTTCTTTTTCTTTCTTTCCCCTCTGTCACGACCCCACATTATACTGTTAAAAGGAGAGAGTGGGTGATGATAAATTCTGAGCATTGATGATCTGTGATTTCCCCCTCCCTCTGTTTTTAAGCGGCTTCTCTGTTACAGTAACCGTTTCCTCCCATCGAAAGTGTCTGAGTCACCTGCACCTGAATAAAATCTCTGCTTAACCTTGATATTTAAATTCAGCCTGGCGTTAGTAGTTGTGATTTGCCTGTAATTTGGGGGAAACATCCTGTGCTTTCCGCAGAACCCTCCCCCTTCCTTGTTGTATTGAAATGTTATTGTACCTCACGTCATTATCACTGATTCACGATTCTGAGCTTGTTTCAAATGGTAATCAAATCACCTAACCTTCACTGAAATGCATGCCAGCCCATTTACACCTCCTACAGTACTCTAGAAAAGAGGATATTCTGGAAAAAGGTTGTTTTTAATCAGCTCTGTTATGGTTGACTTGGCAAAAATTAGTCTGTGGTTCACTGTAAATTTGTACTGTACCACACCTCAGGTGGTGAGTGTATGTGGTGTGAAGGGTACTCATATTTAAAGTTAGACTGCTGTTAGCTACGCTAAGGAAATGGGGTTTGCCTCTGTGCTTCCCTGCCTGTGACATTTACCAGGAAGTGAGTGTTGTCTGTTCTGAGATCAGTTTCATTTTTACTTGTATGGATTGTAAATATATACAGGTCACAGGCGAAGAGTTGTGGATAAATCAGTTTTGTGTTGAGTAAGCTGAAGCTCAGACATACGAGTGACCATTTTGTTTTTGATGACCAAAACAAAACTAATTTTCTCGTATACACCAGGATTCAGGTTTCTTCGTTGTAGTATGCATGTCTTTAGTGAATCACAGTTTCATTGAACCATGTTATGAGTTTCTGTTCATGTATAAAATTAAATGGCAGCAAGGGAATGTGTTAGCATAAAATGTTAGAAATGAGCACCATGCCACCTGTAAAGCTTACTGGGTGTTTTTATAGCATTTTTACTCTGATTTTTAAAAAAATTTTTGGCCACTGTTACTTTTCGCCATGGACGATTGTGGGTGGTATGTGAAGTTTCAAAACCTCTCACGGAAGCTTTCATTGCCGCTGTGTATTAGCTGATTAAAAAGTACAGTTACACATGTTTAGGTGGAAGTGAGTAGGAGTAAACATGATGAAAGGCTCATGCACACAGCTGAATCGCGGAATCTAATCAGCACCGCTTCCTGGCGTTTCATTGATTTTCTAGGAGGCCCACGTTGGGGGAAATATCTAAATGGATCTCCGTGTGTGTAATGCAGTTTCCGACCAAGGTTGGGTAAACTTTTGGTTTTATGCTAAGGCTTTTTTAACCTTCTCATTTGAGTCATTACATTTAGAATAGGATGCCCCTTTTGAAAAAAAAAATCTTTAAGATATAGTGTTTTGCATTCATATCTGTAGTTTTCTGTTCTTCTGTTAGAAGCCTCCCACCCTGGGTTGATCAGATGTAATGCTATCATGTTCTGCCCAAATCCAGCTGTTGTAAAGGATGTTGGTTATCGTCCCCTTGCTGCCTTAAACGCCACTCTCTTTTCCCACAATCCCCCTCGTACCTTGGCCAGCTCCTTCCCACTCAGGGTTCAGCCAGTGGTGACACCGCATCCGTCTACCCCCCACATCCCCATCATTCTTTTCTTGTCCTTGCCGATTGGGAGCATTTGTGTCGAGTTTCTCCCTCAATCACGTGTGGGTGACTGGCTCTTACAATGGGAACACTGTAGGCTCGGTTCCCAGCAGAGAACTCAGTAGTTCCTCCCGCTGAAGGAGGGAGAGATCTGGATGGGAAGGCTGGCTTGATACGTGTGATCCGTTCCTCCCCCGGCTTGGCCTGCTGAATAGTGCAGTGTCTTTGGTGAGAATGCCGGGCTGTTTCGCCATTCCAGTGGTCTGGTGCATTACAGGTCTTTTCTCCTCATGCACTAGTCTAAGATCCTTGCATCTTGTCATGCTTGAGCCCTGAAAATTGAGCCATGAGTCGTGACTTGTTAGAATCTTTTCCTAAATCTTCAATTTATCCCACTCTTCACAGCAAGCTTTTGTTGAGTTGTGGTGAGAAAATATCTGTTCGAGGGTTGGGACTTTGAGGCTTTGGCACATCAGGAGAACAGCTAGGGAGTACTATAAATACTTATCTGAGAGCTGTGTGCACAAGCCAACCATGTGGGCAGCATATCTGGACATCTGAAATCCCAGGCTGTGTCCTCTGATTCCTGTAAGACAGTGGCAGAGATCAATCAATGCTCTCAAAATAACAGATGTTTGGGCCAGGTCTGTACACTCGGTTACTGCTCTGTAACTCAGACAGTCTGGTATCCCATCCCATTGTGAAAATTGCTGTTTTAAGAAAAGGAACTATGGCTAAACCCTTTACCGTGCTTCCTGTGACAGCCTGTTGATGCCAAATCAAAAACTTCAGCACAAAAGAAGCGTTCATGATAACGTACAACTTCTCTATAAACTATTGCCATGTCTAATAACAGTTCAATATAAGTAGACATGGTGACAACAGCTGAAAACAAAAGTTATTTCAGTGGAGGTGCAATGAATTGTTTGCAGAAATAAGGAAATGTGCATTAAAGTAAACGGGCTCAATTTTGATGTCATGTTGGCTTAGAGGCAGGTACAGCTGACCCTCAGCAGCAGTGGAGGAAAGCCATCTCCTGTTACTTTATTTAGTTGAGTAATAGAGCTCTCGTGCTCAGTTTACTTCAACACAGAGGACTGTCTGGTACTGATGGTGTGAGATGTGTTTTAATGTACATGTGCGGGGGAGGGATAGTGTGAGAGAAGAGCTTGTGAGAAAATAATCCAATTAGACAAGACACTACAGTGATGGTGTTATTTGTTCGATCTACTCTTATCGCACCTCCAGTGTCATTGTGTCAGTTTACTGAGCTGGTCACATGTTGTTCAGCGTTCCTTTTCATGGTATTTGACGCTAGTCAGTGTTCAAAGGCTACGTCTGGCTTGAGGAATGTCTGGAATGAGTTTAGAGTGTCAGGGTAACCTCAAGAATTCCTTGGGATTCTATCCTTGACCTCATGAATGATTTTAAAATAGCTTCCTTGAACCCCCTTAGTGGCACATACAGTAAGAAGAAAAACGATTGACTTTACATAATTACAGACTTCTTAATGGCCTGTCTTGATAGTGAGACTTGATTTTAATGTTTACGTCTGAAAGGTTTGTGTGCACAAAAGGCATGTGTGGTGGATGAATAGCCTAAACGAAATGTCTTTTTTTTTTACCTGAGGCTACAGTATATCACTGGTGCTTTGACCACCAAGATTACACCTTTCTGTAGGCATGGAGTCTTTAAACCTAGAAGGATAAAGTTCTGTAAACTGATTCGTAATCAGCATTCCCTGGCACCTTTACTGATGCTTTTCTGGCTGCTTGGAGATAAGGCCAGTATTTGGAGTCCAGTTCCAACTCCAAATGCTTTTTTGAGCATTCTGCTTTTCTGTTTGGCTTAGACCTGGTTAGTGACCTGTCGGGACCTTGAATGCGGATTCATCCAATAATGAAACATGTAGGCTACATCTTGAGGGAGTCATTTAATCATTAATTCATAAATTACATGTGATTTGTGTTTAGTTGTCTACTGTTTTTTCTTTGTAATCATGAGAGAACCACAACTTCCATTGGGGAAAAAAAAAAGAAAAAGAAAACTAAATTTATTCGTATATCATGCAGTTCTATTTTGCACACAAACAGCTCTTAAAGAATCCAGTTTTTATGTCGTCTCTTGATTTTTGTTCATGGTATCTAGCTCCAATAAATGGTTTGCAAAAAATTTACTTTTATATCATTATTTAATCACATTGGAATCAAAACTGGGAATCGGAATTGATGAGCAGAATCGGAATTGTAATTGATAAATTCAAACTATGACGTTTATTTTCAGACAGTTCTTCACATGTGTGAACAGTCTCCACAACATTATACAATCAAGCTGATAGTCATAAAGGTCTTATTCTAAATGGCCACCCTCAGCCCTTGTGATCCTGTTTTTGAGTCCTTGCTGCTGATGTAATGTTGCAAGGCCTGTCGGGTAGATCTCCATTGTGAAGTCCGCACCATTGCGCACTTAGCAAAACAGTGAATCGAGGGTTCATTAGAGCCACATGGGGGGGGGGGCTTATAGGCATTCTTCTTAATTAGGGCTGCACGAGAAATCGCATGCGATATTTAACGCGCATCTTATCAGTAAAGCCGGTTCTGTAATCAGCGGTAAATCTCCATCACGTGCTTTCACATTGAGCAGCATTAACTACACAGAGCCGTTGTTCACTGACGAGCTGCGCAAAACCATATTCGCGCAATTTTTTGCGCAGCTTTTCAGTGAACAACGGCTCTGTGTAGTTAATGCTGCTCAATGTGAAAGCACGTGATGGAGATTTACCGCTGATTACCGAACCGGCTTTCTGACAAGATGCGCATTAAATATCGCATGCGATTTATCGTGCAGCCCTATTCTTAATCATAAAGTGTCCACATAATGCTCCCTTTGAGAATGGGGCAAACATTTTTCCTGATAAGCAGTTCTTTAGTTGCATGTGCGATATGGTTTTGTTATGACAATTACCGGTTGTGAGTCATGACTTCGCTTTTTCGAAATTATAGATGTTTCACAAACAAAGTCCCTGCTCAGTTTGTGTCTTATGTCTGTACTTGTTAGCAAAAGGGGGAAATGTTTTTACAGATGTTGGACGTTCTAATGTATTTCTATGACATCAACTGGAGGATGTTTTCCTGTACATTCAGACTCTAAACTTTCGCTAATGTTCCTTGACTCATCACAAAAAGTGTTTTTTCACGTCTGCTACATGACTCATTAGTAGCTTAGAAATGACTTTGTGTGATGTGGTTCAAGGTTTGAGGCTATGACTTCATTACTGCTAGTGTCTCCATTTGTTTATAAGGGGAAGTCTGCACGAAGCAACCGAGTAGACCTCCCGTACGCCGTCCCTGGGTGGCTTGGTCCCAAGTTGTGGTGGAGCTTGAGTAAGGGTGACTGAGACTAAGACATCTAGGTGGACAGAATTATAGAGTTTGGAAAAGGACTGAGGAGCCCAGTCAGACAGTGGTACTAATTGGACAAAAGCCTGTCAAATCTTGAATGAGGAACTGTGTCATGCCAGCACCATACTGGTCATGTGCACATTTAATGACTGAGTGAGCAGATTCAATCCACCCTTGCCTACCTGGAGACAGCGTTCCACTTAATCACAGTCATTTATTTACCCACCTCACAGGAAAAAGCCCCCCCGTGATGAGTGAATGTATATTTAAGCCCACACAGTGCTTTCACCATGCCAGCTCCACACAGTAGCTATGCAGTAAGGCAGAGCTGTGGGTTAACCGGTGGGCTTGGGTTCAATGAAAAGTGAACAGAAGATGTTTGAGCTCAGATGTATTTTAGAACGTGCATCCTGTGCATCTTCAGCCAAACTGTCTGTGGACAGGAGCTTGTCCAAGATACCTCCTCCACGAGAAAAGCAGCTTTGGATGTTTTCTGGAAATGGGCAAGCTTAGATATGTTTAGACTGGCACTTGATAGTGGAGAGCAAGTACGAGGGTATGGACAAGCTCTGGTGGGCATTTTCCATAATTCTCCCTCATTCTTCATTCATGCATTTGGCAGACACTTTTATCCAAATGCATTTGTCTTATCAGTTCTTGCTTTCCTTGGGAATCGAATATATGACCTTGGCGTTACCAGTGGCATGCTCTACTATTTTAGTTACAGGAACTCGTTCTTACCCTCTCTTTCGTTCTCTCTCCCATTCTTTCCTTATTCAACCATGTTCTCCTTTATTCTCTGATCTCCAATATTCTAGGTTCTCATCTGTTCTTTTTCAGTCTTCATTGTTTTACTTTATACATTCCTGCTCTTTCTCATTCTCCTTTGTCTTGTATTATCCATTATCGTCCTCATTCTCCTTCGTTCTACTGTCATGTCTTTTATTTCTTCCATGGCCCCTTTTGTCAGGTCCAGCCGAAGACCACAAAAGTCTTTGTAACGTGAGAGAGTGGTGAGAACTGAGATGTTTTAAGAGTTCTGCACATTATTTCTGTGTGTGGTTAACCATTCCCTCAAACCTCACTACTTCTTCTTCTGAATGTCTGCAGATGAGGGGGATTTTGACGGAAGGCCCATTTGAGGTCTTATAACTCTTTAAAGAACAACTCGCACCAAGTTTAATGTTGTCCTGCACCCTTTTTGAATTGGCTACACTCAATTTCACTTAAACCTCACAGAATGATGTCCTTTCAGGTGTCTGTGCATTTGAGATAGAGGGTAACCCTCAAATTACCATATAGTGTGACCTTCAGGAGATTAAACTGATGAGATCTGTGAGGACGGACATCATTGTAATCTGGGACAACATGAGCTAAGTGACATTAACCGGTTATACAAATGCATTAATAGCTACAGTTGTCGCCCTTTCACACAAGGAATTCTTCTAAGTGTGTAGGCACAGAAACGCTGTCTTTATAAGGCCCGTGTGAGTGTGTTTGTTAAGGGTGAGTGGATCTAATGGATTGGGTCATTGCTCACTCCTGAGAACTTCTCTCCCTCCATTAGACACTCACTGGATTGAGGCTTCTAGAGCATCTGCATTTTACTGATAGAGCCAGATATTTTCTCTAAGGGCTGGTTTAGAGTCTGTGTCTGTCATTGGTTTAGATTAGGGCTCAGGCTGGTCTGAGAACAGTGGCGTGGCCTATTCATCAACCATTCATGAGTGAAATGGAGTTGAGGAGGGTTTTTAACCCAACACATGGATGAAACGGTTAATATTTTATGGCTGATTGGCAGAATTTGGTGCTTTTAATGGGTGTCTTCAGGTAGGCCTATGTTTGTGTGAGAGACACTAAGAGTGTGTGTTTATGTAATGTAGGTCAGTAAGAGCGGAAGTGGTCTGTGCCAGCTCATATAATTTGAGGTATCAGATGCTTCTATAATTCACAATGCTGCCGTTATTCTGATGTAGCCTCATTTCGTCTGGCTGCGCATCAGGAACACTGCTGCCTGTATCGGCTTGTCTTGAAGCCACTCTCTTTGCATGTCTGTATGTACACATCCTGGCAACCTCATGCCAGACAGCCGTTTAATGTGTGTTTGTGTCATTGGGAACACACCCTGCCCATATCTTTGAGTGAAATCAAAGCAGATTTTCCCAACAGAAGCAGAGAACATAATTCCAGGCTTTCTTTTATCTTAATGGCGTTGTAGCTGTACTTTTTAAACTGGTTTTGTTTCTGTGATATTCATGGCAGTTTAGAAGGGGCGGATTGAGTTTCATCAGGTTTGTGTGATCCTGTTTGTGTTCTGAAGATTTTCTCTGATGCCTGTCTTGCGAGACACCGATGACAAATTGAGCAAAAGAAAATTAGTGTTTATGACTTTTCATAGTTCCATATTAATAAGTCTGTTTTTATTTTGTGTGTCTTTTAATGATATAAAACACGTTGGAAGCATTCTATGAAATCAATGCATTACTATCTGTTACGTTCATTTTTAGCAAAGTCTGCAATAAGAGAAACAGAAGCTGACTTTTGGTAATGCTTCACAGGTCATTTTAGCGTTAACCATATTAGACTTGTTCACTATTTTTTGTAAGTATTACACATATGCAGTTATTATGGCATTAAATTCAGTACATTAACAGCATTCTCTGTCGTAAACTTGCTTTAAACAGCCAAACCCTTCTGCTTTTACATTAACATTAGCAGAACATCCAGTCATTTACAAATTTAATCCACTTTATATCACTTTCTTTCTCAGTCTCATGTGTTCTTTCACTATCTTGCACCTCAGGTCGTGTGTAGAGGTCCGTATGAGATGCGGCTGTTGTTGATTCAAGCTGATCGAGTATCGAGTGGCACGGGACAGGATGGGACATGCCCGCGCACCTTAATCAGCTGACATTAGCACTACTGTTCCCTCCTGCTCAGCCGGGATATAAAAAAATGATCGATGCCAGATTATTTGCGGTGACCTTCCTGGTTTAAGGGACTTACTTTAATCCTGTTCACGTATCGGTGTCATTGATCAGCTGTGCCCAGCTATAGCATTGACTGTAGAGGTGTTTCTTGGTTAGCGTGTGGTGCAGGCCAGCATGCCGAAGAAGTGATTTTGTGGAGAAAAGGTTGCCAGATGCTCTGCAGAGTAACAGTGCAGCTATTTTAAGAGGCTTTGATTAGGCTACAGTGACTCTGTGTACCGGAGAAGATGTGTTTTAGCCTGACCTCCTTCTCCCTGTCCTTTTTATTTTCTCATTTATTTTCTTGCATCGTCTCCACTCTAGCGGTTAATGTTTTCATTATTACTTATGGTTCTTCCTGAATTCTAAGCATTTTTCTCTCAGCTCAGCTTTTTTCTTCGCTGCGTCTCATGGTTTTCTCTCTAGATTTTCTGTGTGCTCACCATAATAAAGTATTGACTCATTTCAAGGCCACCTCTCTCTCTCACACTCACTCTCACTCTCACTCTCTCTCTCTCTCTCTCTCTCTCTCTC
>NW_015505427.1:107202-113088 GCF_001515645.1 Sinocyclocheilus grahami | reverse complement strand
TCTCTTGCACTCTCCCGCCCTCTCTCGCGCTCTCTCTCTCTCTCTCTCTCTCTCTCTCTCTCTCTGTGTGTGTGTGTGTGTAAATCTTGTGATCATTTACTCACTCATTGTTTCAAATCCTTATGCTGTTTTCTTTTTCTTCTACTCCCCCCCCTGTGGAACTCAAAAGGAAAGTTTAGAAGAACCTTTATGCAGCTCTTTTTAGCTCCAAATAATAAGTCATTTACATATTTTGCTCTTTATACAAAGTCTTCTAAGCCACACAACAGCTTTATGGGAGTTCAAGACTGAAATTGATGTAATTATTAATGGATAATCTTATAATAGTCTTCTCCAGTGTGCTGCTAATTGCTGTGACAGAACTATTAGTGAATCGTGTAAGAAGTGAATCAGTGAAACAATTTAATATTTTCGGTTGCCTTTTTTCCCTTCAGTGAATAGGTTGACAGTTTACAAATCTACTGTTCAAAGTTTAGTCTGTAAGATTTTCTTAATATTTTTGGAAGTCTCTTATGTTCACCAAGGCTGCATTTGAACAAAAAATACAGTAAAAATTGTATTATTGTGAAATATATCATTACAATTAAAAATTTCTAGCAGCCTACCTTTAGTCTTCAGTGTCACATGATCCTCCAGAAATCATTCTAATATGCTAATTTGCTGCTCAAGAAGCAGTTTTTTTTATTATCAGTGTTGAAAATGTTTATGCTGCTTAATATGTTTGCATAAACCATGATAATTTGTCTTAGAGACATAGAAACATTTTGTAGCATTATGAATGTATGACAAAAATATTAATTTCTTGCTGACTCTAAACTTTTGAACTGTAGTGTAAATTCATATTTTTAAAAGGTTTTAAAGTATTTAGGTTCTTATGTTCTTATTTTCAGAATAGATCATCTTTACCTCATGTAGGTTTTATTTCTTACCACTTCACAATTTGGATTTGAATGATTCATGTGTGATTCATTTGGAGCACTTTTAGGTCCAACATGATAATTTTCTTTCAACCTCCTATATGTAGCCTCTTATATAATTTAATTGCAAACAGAAATGTATCATGTGGCAGATTTTCCTTTCGCCATTCATTGTCCCCGCAAAGGCAGTTATATATTATAACTATTTGTCTGCACATGATCCTCATTTGGAAATGGAGAGTAGAGCATTCTGAGAATGAGAGATATATTGGCATGAACTGATATGTATAGAGAGGATGTGGCTTGATGACCTTAATCTGATTCAAGCTTCCACCAGGCCTTCTCGAGAAGCCAAGTTCCTCTATTTCAGCAGGAAGATGGATAAACTCATCTTTCCCCTTTGTCTATCCATCTCTTTCAGTTTGAACAGGCATTTATAACACTGAGCTGAAATGTGCCATGTCAGAAGGCAGCAGGTCACTTTCACCAGCCCAATCCTTCCATCCCATCCCTGCCCGGCTGTCTTTCCCTTTCTGTCCTTTCTGTCCAGGGGAGATGTGTACAGGTATGCTGAGTTATGTGTGTTTTCTCCTGGTCTCTGTAAACTCATTAGACCTTGTCTCCTGGCTGGGCTGAATGGATGGCTGTTTTTCTAAAGCACCCTCCCCTCACCCCAGTGCACCATCAGCAGAATGGCACTCTGTAAAAGACTGGCAGGACAGAGAGAGAGCGGGAGCGCCTACAGTCCTGGCAGGCGCCGGCCACATTATTGGCTGGCTTAATTGTGGACAGGAAATCTGGGAGTCGAGTATCCATGTGACCCCCGTGGGATGGTGTCTGGCACAGTGGAGCATGCACATATTCAAAACCATAGAGTTTCTAGGCTTGTTAGTCAGTGCTGGTTTATGGTTAGGCCGCGGTTTAATCGGGAGTGTGACTGAACCATTAAAAACTAGTGGTGGTTTGCCGTTTATTTGGAGTCTTCAAAGATATTTCACTCCTAAGTGGCATTTAATATTTGTCTGTCATTTTCACCTCATTCACCCCTTGCTACCACTGTTTGGTTTTTATAAAAACAACAGTCAATAGAGTGCTGCAGGGGTGATGTGTTTTTGTAGGCTAAACTTTAGCGCTTCCAGCTCAGTTGCCTTGAAGATGTTTTGTTTAGTTTTTTGAATGGGTTTTTGATTAAATGTCTGAAATTTAGGTCTGTGGTTAACACACGCTCAATATATTTTATGTTTTATTATTCGACATGCAATAAATCACAAATAACCCCACATAACAAGTGGCTAAATGCCACTATAAGGACTAAAGAGCTAAACTCAGCAACTCAGTAGTTGCTTTTACAGCCTCATTGTGTTTATAATCATGCTCTTGCACACTATTCTCAGGGGAAAAGTTTTTCTTTTGTAAGAATCATAAAAGTTTGTTGGTCACAGAGCTTATTTTCTACAATAATCCAAAAGCCAGTGGAAAAATCCCGTTGGGTTTTTGTTGAAGAGACCAGGGTAATGCTAACTTGCAGGTTGGCCTACAAAAATACACCATCATTGCAGCGCTCTATAGTGTAAGCACTAATGGCACTTTTCCACTGCATAGTACGGCTCGGTACGGTTCACTTTTGGGGGTTTTTCCACTGGGTACAGTACCTGGTACCTGGTACTTTTTTTAGTACCACCTCGGTTGGGGTTCCAAGTGAACCGTACCGTTACCAAAACGTGACGTGTAAACTCTGCTGATCACGGATTGGCCGGAGAGAATTGTCACTACCTGCGTCACTGAACTTGCGACACAAACACAACAGAACCGCTAGATTTAAATCAGCACAGCCATCGAAGGATCGAACACAACCGTTTTGATCGAGTGCTCCTTTTTTTTTAACAACCAAAAAGTTTTGTTGTCTGTTGCGGAAGTACAGACGTTCCTCTCATTGATAGCAGAGGAGCGGATCCAGCGAGAGCTTGATAGGGAGACGCAGAATGAAAAATTTTTTTAGGAGTCGTGGTAGTAGAGGCGGCGCAACTATAATGACAGACGCAGAATGAAAATTTTTTTAGGAGTCGTGGTAGTAGAGGCGGCGCAACTATAATGACATGTGAATAATCCTGCCCACTCTAAAGCAGTACTGAACTACAGTGGAAACACAAACCGTGCAGTGCCGTACCGAGCCGAGTCGTACCACGCAGTTGAAAAGCGCCATAAGATGCTCTTAAAACTATTCCTACTAACACAGATTCTCTGTGAATAACGTCTGTGGACGGCAACGTTTTCTCTTCAGTAGTAAACAGAGGCTCTTTTTGTACTACAAACCGTGCAGTGCCGTACCGAGCCGAGTCGTACCACGCAGTTGAAAAGTGCCATAAGATGCTCTTAAAACTATTCCTACTAACACAGATTCTCTGTGAATAACGTCTGTGGATGGCAACGTTTTCTCTTCAGTAGTAAACAGAGGCTCTTTTTGTACTTGAGCTGTGGTGGCACCAGCTGTCTAACTGCTAATCTTTCTGTAATGGAAATTGACAGGGTACCAGCATGACTCTGCTTTGCCATCTCGAGGGGTATTGAATGCTTGTCATATTTCTGCCATTTTTTTTTTTTTTTAGAACTGCATGCGCAAAGCTGGATTATATGGCCTGGTATAGACTTTTTTTTTTTCCTTATATGCTGAACTAAAAATATGTGCTTGTGCGGACTAAAGGGAGCTCAGTTAGCGAACAAAGGGAAGTTATTGTAAAGTTTGGTTGCAGAAAAAAACAAAAACAGGAAATTGTTTTATGGTCAGGAATAAATCATGAACACATTTTAAAAGACATGATTTAAATAGAGTACAATACTATGGCTCCAACTCATGAACGCTACTGGTTGTGATTTGCTAGATATAGTGTACAAATCTTAAGTTTTAGATCAACCTTGCATTTAATCTAAAACAAGGGACCAATATCCTATCCTAAAGCACACATTTGCCTAAAATGTGTAAGAACTGGGGTGCAATCACACACCAGCCACTACATACAAACTTAACACACATTATTCATCTCATCTGTTTATTTCAGACCAACTTTGCTGGTCTATTTATTTCTAAATTAGACTCCACTACCGAGAGGGTTGTATGGGCCGTCATGTACGTCATGTACGCAGGGAGCAGGCCCTGTATGATTTCAGCTGACAGGTGCTGGCCTCATCCACAAAGTTTAGCTTCGACTGCACTCATGAATCAACGTGTCACGTCACGCCGAGGCATTCCAGCGGCTAACGTGTGAATTTAATAGGAATGGCATGTGCTTCATCCACGTGCTACATTTGTTCATGGTTTACAGTGACGCACAGACGTGTAATGACGAAGAGTAGTTTTGCTATATCATTAGGCTATACCGGTTTGACAAGATAAAGTGGTAGTACAGTTGCATAACTCGGTGTTTGTGTTTGGGGATGGGTTTTGGTTTGTTTTTATTTGTTATTGTTTTAAATGCCAAGAACACTAATGGCAGATGTAATAAATGCTACAATTCAAGTTGAAATATCCAGTTCTTAACAAAGGAATAATTCAAAACATTAAATAATCCTTTACCTTTTAGATACTGAGATATGTGGGACAGTGTAAATGTGATGCTTAGTTTCAAATCATTTTGAATAAAGTGCAGTAAATGGTAGAAATGGTAAAAATTTGGTCTACATTGCAATTTACAATACAATTTGTTTAAGAAATACCGGTTTGCAGTTTTAGTGTCAATATCACATTCAAGTTGCAAATGACTGTGTCCGATCTTATGTTAAAAATAAGGTGGGTACCGTACAACAACTGTATCTCTCCATTCATAGATTATTTCTACAAAAATGTATATTGCTCTTTTTTTATGAGCTTAACCAATATGAGTTTGAGGCAGGACTATCTGTCAAACCAATACCAGATGTGAGTTTTTGGAGGAAACATGTTTGAGACTGTTGTTCTTTTATTTTACTTCCTTTACTAGATATTTATTTTGCGTATTATTTTGCATACCGCACGGTTTCCCAGTTCCCCTTGACATTTAGCTTGTGCCTGGGCTGGTTTGGCAGGTTGTTTACATACTGCCATATTTTCTGATGGTCTGTCCTATACCAGATCAACCCTGCTCACTCAAACCTTCACAAATGTTGGTATCAGGAAATGACTCAGATGTTCTTCGCATGCATATGTATTATTGTGTATGTGTATGTGTACTAACTACTAGATACTAGTCTTGACATTCCTGTTTTTTGGTCTCTTCTCAGTCACCTAGATACCTGATGTGTTTTGACCAGGTAGAGTTTCTGTTTGAGATCCTGCTGTCAGAGTTGGGAAAAATCGTTTCCACTGGTTTAAGTTTAAAGCCGAGGAATCCGCAGCTGCACAAACAGAATGGAGCACGTGGCGGCAGAGATGTGGCCAAGTGCACAAACAAAGTGATTTCTCTTTAGGCTTTGGAAAAAATAGTAACCTGAAAATCTAAATTCACTAGTTTTTTTTAAGTCAAAAATATTACTTAACGTCACTGAATCAACCTAATAAATGTACACTTTTTTTTAATGGGTTAAATCAGGTGTAGAATAGGTAAAAATGGCTCAGGTTGCTACTTTTTATAGTGTGCTTAATTATATACTGTATGTGTTTTTGGTAAAGATACATATAGCATGCATTGAGGAAAAAAAAAAATGTATTTCACTTTTTTTTTGTAGTGAAATTAATATTTGGGTAGATTGCACTAGGGATGCACCGGAAAAAAATTATTGGCCGAAGCCGAAAAAAAAATAAAACACTGGGCCAAAGGCCGAATACCGAACACGTTTTTTCGCCCATTTTGCCAATTTTTTCACCATTGCATAAATTAGCCAAAATGTGCTTTTTACTGCTTTTCAATATTTAAAAATATTTACTTAACACTGAACATTTAACATTCTAGCAGACATTATATCAATAAAACACAACTTAACTTAAAATTAATAAGTT
>NW_015505427.1:103427-107192 GCF_001515645.1 Sinocyclocheilus grahami | reverse complement strand
GCAGGTTGTTTACATACTGCCATATTTTCTGATGGTCTGTCCTATGCCAGATCAACCCTGCTCACTCAAACCTTCACAAATGTAGGTATCAGGAAATGACTCAGACGTTCTTCGACATGCATATGTATTATCGTGTATGTGTATGTGTACTAACTACTAGATACTAGTCTTGACATCCCTGTTTTTTGGTCTCTTCTCAGTTACCTAGATACCTGATGTGTTTTGACCAGGTAGTTTCTGTTTGAGATCCTGCTGTCAGAGTTGGGAAAAATCGTTTCCACTGGTTTAAGTTTAAAGCCGAGGAATCCGCAGCTGCACAAACAGAATGGAGCACGTGGCGGCAGAGATGTGGCTCAGCGCTTTGAAGTCCTGTCAGCTCTGCAGGGTCTAGTTTGTTTCGGTCTTGCCAAGTGCACAAACAGAAAGTGATTTCTCTTTAGGCTTTGGAAAAAATAGTAACCTGAAAATCTAAATTCACTAGTTTTTTTTTTAAGTCAAAAATATTACTTAACGTCACTGAATCAACCTAATAAATGTACACTTTTTTTTTAATGGGTTAAATCAGGTGTAGAATAGGTAAAAATGGCTCAGGTTGCTACTTTTTATAGTGTGCTTAATTATATACTGTATGTGTTTTTGGTAAAGATACATATAGCATGCATTGAGGAAAAAAAAATGTATTTCACTTTTTTTTTGTAGTGAAATTAATATTTGGGTAGATTGCACTAGGGATGCACCGAAAAAAAAATTCTTGGCCGAAGCCGAAAAAAAAATAAAACACTGGGCCGAATACCGAACACGTTTTTTCGCCCATTTTGCCAATTTTTTCACCATTGCATAAATTAGCCAAAATGTGCTTTTTACTGCTTTTCAATATTTAAAAATATTTACTTAACACTGAACATTTAACATTCTAGCTGACATTATATCAATAAAACACAACTTAACTTAAAATTAATAAGTTAGTAAAATAATATTTTTTGGCCATTTTTTAGATCCGCTTCTTGAATCAGGCATGTATTTTTGCCTTACAAATAAATGCAGCCTTGCTGAGCAGAAGAGACTTCTTTTAAAACATTAGACAATATTATAGATTCTAGTCTGAACTCGGTGTAAATGCTACAATAAATGTTTTAATAGCGCTGTTGTAATTATTATTTTCATGATCATTTTCTTTTTTTATTTGATTTTACAGAACAACAGTAAAATTACAATAATAACATTTATTAATGTTGACGGAGTTCTTGCTTTTTCTCAACTTTTATTTTGGCAGAAACCCGCAGGAAGACCTCAGTGCTTCTTTTTGTTGAAAAAATGATTCCCGTTACGAATTTGGGAAGACGTTTGTTGCACGTATCGCATTGTCACATGCCTTGTAAAAATTCATAAAAATGTGACTGAGCAGCTGACGAGTAACAGTTTCAGCGCAGATTTCCCTCGCGCTTTGAACTTTGAACCCTACCGCCGCGAGCTCGTGCAGAGCTGTTTGAACATGCAATTCATGCGTGTTTTAGAAAACATAACATTCTGCAGTTTATTTAATTGTTTAAGGGCATTTCGCGATTTTAATCATCATACAGTAACCAGCAACAACCACCCTTCCTCTTCTCATCGAAGACATGCGATGCAGTACTAAACAGTCTCTCGCTGTCTGTGCTTGTAATGACTTTTCGTCTTTCTCGGACAGCTTTAAATGTTTCCACATTGCCGTCATGTTTGCTGCATTAGCGCGTGCCTCTTATTTGATCGCGTCACGTCATTGTTTGGTACAATTTATTCGGTCTTTTCGCTTATAATTTCGGTTGCCGAACATTCGGTGCATCCCTAGATTGCACTATTCAATACCGTTCATTTTTGGTTTAGATAAGGTATAGCATTCGTTCTTTCAAAATAATTGATTTACAATTGCTTTGTCAATTAGCCCAGTCTTTAAAATAAACATTCTCATTGGCTTAAAAGACTCAAAACCAACAAGTGATGTGGACGTGTGACTCTAGTCCAGATATTGACAGCCTCGCTTTCCTTTTGAACTCTTGAACACTGCAGGCTTTCAGCCCTCCCCGTCGTGAAAAAGATGGCAGCCGTGCGCGACACCTGCGAGCGAGTGGAAAGCACACTCGTATGGCTGTGGTCTGCTTATCCTGCTACTGGCTTTGCCCTGCTGCCAACAGCTGCCAACAGTGTGCAACCGAGAGAAAGGGACGCACAGAGAGAGTCTTTGAGAAGGAGTTGTTCAATTGTAAATCAAATTTAAAGCTAATTTTTGGATCTCTTTTGTACATTATAAGAAATAGTGAGTGGTTGACATGACATTGAAAGAGGGTTTAATGGAAAAGCCTGTCAGGACATTGCACTTCCGATGGTGGTTTAGCAGCTACTCACAAATAAACTCTTAAACCACCACACACACGCATGTGTGTAAGCATTGTATAAATGTGGAATATTTAAGCTCTGACACCGATCATCATTCAACATTCAGCTCCAGGGTCAGAGGTCACATGAGCTAGAATGACACAGAAAGAGTCTCTTCTTACACCCTTAAGGAAGGAGATGGGAGAAAAACAATAGATAAAAATGAAATGAGTGTTGAGGTCTGGTCATTGTCGACCAAATCACTCTATTTTGTGTTCACTGGTTCTTTCCGGCACAGGTTGGAAAGGATGTTGTTTGGTAGGGCTTTTCTCCAAAAGAACCTCAGACAGAGAAAGTCAAGGTCTTCACCGCCATCATTCATAACCACCAGAACCTGGCATTACTGTCCTGTTCATTTATCGATGCACTGAATGAAGGCTTTTTCCAAAATAAGTAAACTTCTTGAATTAGCAGTGTTTGCTAAGGCAAGCATCGCTATTACTATTATTATACAAAAATTCAGCACACAGACCTGAATACCTCAGATCTTACTCACTGAGAAGAGGTAATGCTTTTCTTGTGGAGAAAAAATGCACCTAATAGTATTAAATGTGAACTTGTAGTGTACTTCAAACATTTAACGTGTTTGAAATTATGTACTTCAAATATTAAATGTACTTCAGATATTAAAAGCTTTTTAGTTAATGTTAATGAAATAAAAGGACACTTAAGCGTACTAGACAGATTACACTTTCACTTTTCTTATTGTTTAAAAGGAGCACTTTGTAATAATGTCCAATTAAACGTTTGACTTGAAAGTACGTTTTAAATAGTTTCAATGTTTTTGTTCTGTTGACTAAAATCCTAACGTATGTTAGTTGATTTATAAATTTGAACTTTAGTGTGTTATTCGATATTGCATTTAAGCTTAAGATTTTTAATGTACTGAATTGCAACTTCATCATTATAAATGTATAATTACACATGAATTTAAATACAAGACATTCAAGTTCCAAATGATATTACAGTATAATTGAGTTTATCACAAATGCTTCTCAGTATATTCGGCAGTCCACTTTAAACATATTTCAAAGACAGTAGAATTATACAATTAGATATAACAATTTACTTTATTGGGTACTGTAAGCATTTATTATACATTTATAATAAATCTAAACTATAATGCATTTGAGGTTAATTGCAATTAGCATGCAGTTAAGTGTTCAAAAACATTACATTCAGTTCACGCTCAAGTATATTACTGACGTAGTACTCTTTTTAAAATTAAGAACACATTTTGGCAGCACATCATCAATAACTTCTTGTTCTTGTTCTTCAGTGAAACCTGAACTTCTCTCAGCATGGCCTGGCTTGCCTTTGCACGCTGGTATTAATTAAGAGCCATTTTTTTTT
>NW_015505427.1:53048-102553 GCF_001515645.1 Sinocyclocheilus grahami | reverse complement strand
ACACACACACATATATATATATATATATATACACACACATTACCATTAAAAATTTGGGATCAGTACGATTTTTTATATTTTTTACCGAAGTTTCTTGTGCTCATCAAGGCTGTATTTATTTGATCAAAAATACAGAAAAAAACTGTTATTTTGTAAAATATGTTTGCAATTTAAAATAACAGTTTCTGTTTTAATACATATACTTTAAAATGTAATTTATTTCTGTGATCAAAGCTGAATTTTCAGCATCATTACTCCAGTCTTCAGTGTCACATGATCCTTCAGAAATTATTCTAATATGCTGATTTATTATCAGTGTTGGAAACAGTTGTGCTGCTTCGTGTTTTTTGGAACCTGTGATACTTTTTTCAGGATTCTTTAATGAATATAAAAAAAAACAGCATTTATTCAAAATGGAAATCTTTAATAAGTTACAATATACACTACCGTTCAAAAGTTTAGAGTCAGTACATTTTTTTCTTTCTTTTTTTGAAAGTAATGAATACTTTTATTCAGCAAGGATGTGTTAAATGGATAAAAAGTGATAGTAAAGACTCATATTGTTAGAAATATTTAAATTTTAAATAAATGCTGTTCTTTTTAACATTTTATTCACAAAATAATCCAGGAAAAGTATCAGTTTCCAAATAAAAAACATGAAGCTGCACAACTGCTTCCAACACTGATAATAAATCAACATATCAGAATGATTTCTGAAGGATCATGTGACACTGAAGACTGGAGTAATGATGCTGAACATTCAGCTATCACAGAAATAAATTATATTTTAAAGTATATTAAAACAGAAAACCAGTATTAGAAATTGAAATCTCACAATATTAGTTTTTTTCTTTGTTTTTTATCAAATAAATACAGCCTTGATGAGCACAAGAGACTCTATTAAAAAACATAAAAAATCTTACTGATCCCAAACTTCCCGAACTAATAGTAGTAATAATAGTAGCTGTAGTAGTAATGTGGCGTTTTTTATATTATTATTTTTATTATTGTTGTTGTTTATTATTATTATTCATCATCAACAACAACAATAATAGGAATGTTTTGGTATTATTAGGAATTAGGAATATTGGTATTATTAGTATTAATAATAATACTATTTTTTAATATTTAAAATATAAACATATTTGTAATAACATTAATATTAAAAACTATTTTAACAAGCTATAATAATAATAATAATACTAATAATAGTGGCACAGGGTCCTTAGCATGGAAAATGTATATTTGCTAACAAGATTTATACATTGATTTATACAAGATTTATACCTTCCAAATGTATGATTTCACTACATAAATGCAAATATCATTTGATGTATGGCCTTAGACCAAGTTCATTGAGTTTAAACAGACTCTAGCATTACTGTAACTACCAGACGTGTGTCAGACTTCACACTCAGCGGGGACAATCCTTTCGCTGTCCTTTCCTCACACGTTCTTTAAATCCTCCTCCCCATGTGCTTCTCCACATAGCTTTATATCTCGCAGCCCATGGCATGCTGTGAATTTGTTTTGTCGAGTCTTGTAACTACCCGCTTATTTTGACAATTTAATAGATGAGCGGAAAAGCCACAATACTAGAGAGAGGCAGATTTCATTTTTTATTGGACTGAAATTGGGTTATGTCAGAGAGAATAAAGCCATCTCTTTGGTTGTGATAATAAAATGGCCACAGTGGCGATATGAAGAGCTCAGCTGCCACTCCATGCACCCTCTCACCCACTACAAGCCTTTTTATGTTCGAGTGTTTCTCTCGTAAAATTATTTATTTGCTCCATTCAGTCACATTGGGCCTCTTTTATCTTCGTGTCAGGAATGTTTTTGGTTTGTTCCTGTATGAAATCACTAGTTGGCCACGACTTATAAAAGTTATATTGTATGTATTGTAAAATTCTAATTGCAAAGTTGCCTTAAAGGAACACGCCACTATTTTTGAAAATAGGCTCATTTTCCAACTCCCCTAGAGTTAAACAGTTGAGTTTTACCGTTTTCGAATCCATTCAGCCGATCTCCGGGTCTGGCGGTAGCACTTTTAGCTGTAGCTTAGCATAGATCATTGAATCTGATTAGACCGTTAGCATCTCGCTCGAAAATGACCAGAGTTTCAATATTTTTACTATTTAAAACTTGACTTCTCTGTAGTTACAACGTGTACTAAGACTGACGGAAAATGAAAAGTTGCGATTTTCTAGGCCGATATGGCTAGGAACTATACTCTCATTCCGGCGTAATAATCAAGGAACTTTGCTGCCGTACCATGGGTGCAGCAGGCGTAATGATATTACGCAGCACCTGAAAGTAGGCTAACTTCTGTCAACATGACCAACGTGACCACCTGCTTGCACAGGAAGCGTGCTGGGGACTATTTTCAGGCGCTGCGTAATATCACTGCGCCTGCTGCACCCATGGTACGGCAGCAAAGTTCCTTGATTATTACGCCGGAATGAGAGTGTAGTTCCTAGCTATAAAACTATAGTTGTTTTTTTGTGTGTTTTTATTTGTTTTGCTTTGTTTTTGTTTTGTTTGCTTGTTTGTTTTTGTTTTGTGTTTTTTTTTTGTATTTGTTTTGTTTGCTTTTGGTTTTGGGTTTGATTTGTTTTGCTTTGTTCTGTATTTTGTTTGTATTTGTTTTGCTTTTTGTTTTTGTTTTTATTTAAAACTGTAAATATTTTTTCCCATCACATATCACCAGGGAAGTGAGAGAGACAACAGAAAATGATGAGAAAAGAGGGGGAACAGGATTGGGAAAATGTTGCAAGCTGGATTCAATCTGACTGTTCTGCCTACACGAGCACCCCAGCTCAGTATGAAAGAGCATGTGTGCTAACAGCTGAGTTATTCAAGGCTGGTTTTAATGTGTATTCAGTCGTCCCTCAGATTGTTTTTATTAAGAAAGATTGTTGCCCATTTGCTGATGGTTTGTGTGTGTGTGTAGTGGTCGACATATGTTTACCTCGACCCCTGTTGCTCTCAATTAATGCTGGCCCATATGTATCCAGGGTGAATAATAGAAGCTGCTAGCATGTGTGTTGTGTGTTAGTCAGGAAATGCTTCACATCTGTGTGTGTGTGTGTGTGTGCACGTGGCACACAGGAACTCTACGGGATCTGGCTGGCGCTTCTGCCGTCTGACCTGCGCTGGGTAGATGGGGCAGGAGAGAATTTAATTACATCACTCATAAAGGACAGATTGGAGGGTGTAGATGTGGTTATGGAGTGTGTGTTTGTGTGCACGTGGTGGATTCAATAACGGCACTCTCACAGGTTAACTAAAGGGAACAGTAAAGGTTAGTTGATCTCAGACATCAATGACTAGGATCATAACAGTTTAACCTGCTTACTGAGTGAGTTATTCAACGACACTAGAGTCCTGAGCTGTAAAACTCTTCTGTGGCAGCTGTAACTATCACATAAAGCAGACTCATTTGCATTTAAAAATAGAGGTCACGGAGAGTAGATGTTCCTGAGCTAATTATTGGTAAGGCTAATCAAGTAATTAGCATGTCAGTGAGGTAATATTTGTGTAAGGGGGTCATCGTGTGTTTATTGCAGGATAATAACCGTTCTTTGCCTTGCATACTGACAACAATGTCAGTGTTGCTGTTAAACCAATATGAATTTTTCATGGTGCAGAGCAGGATGGGTGACGATGACTGATAAAATGCCTGCATATCATGTGTATTTTATACACAGTATGATATAAAGTTATTGATAGTAAGATATTAAAATATATATTTCTGAAATTAATTGTACATTAATCTACCTTTTGTATTATGTTATGTATTGTATATAGTGTAACTATAATAGCATTGATACTTTAGTTACATAGATAATTTACAAATGAATGGTATTTTATTTAATTGATTCATAGATTCATTTTTGCATTAATACATATTTATTTTAACATTAGTTTAGCAATTTATTATTCTCTCACATTTTTATTTTTAAAATTACTAAATGATTTAAATTGCACCATGTAATGCGGTATAAACAGTATAGCTGATTCTCTAATGACTGACACATTTCTACTCTTGTATAGTTTATATATTGCTGTATCGCATCAGCCTAACCGATATATCGCTCAAATGTCTCCTTGTTTCCTGAGTGTTTGCTGCATGTCTCGAAGGTGTAATGTTTCCTCCATAAACAGAAGGGTGTTTTAGGTGCCTCAGACGCCAGGCCGACTTGCCCTCTTCTTTGTCTTGTGATTGACATGTGGCCCGGTGTGATGCGGCATGCCAGGCATGTAGGTAATGAAGCGGGGAAACGCTCCTGAAGGGAGCGCTTGTTACTCCCTGACAGTTAAAGCACCACTCGCTCTGCCAAGGTGTCCAAATAACAGAGCTGATGTATATTTATGAAGCTTGTTAGAGGTGGAGTGAGAGGGAAAATGGAGGAGAGAGAGGAAGTGTCTGTTCAGAGAGAGGGCTGGAAGGTTGGCATAATGTTTCTCTAGGGTTGGGCTGGACTTCTTAGTGCATCTTTAATGTTTACGGTTGAGCAAATAGACCCGGTGCTGTTTGTGACCCTATTTGAAGTCCCTTTTTTATTATTATTCTTGTGTGCAAAAAAAAACCTCAAGCTGTTTTTTTCTCTCTAAAGATTCTGCCACAGTTGAATCAAAATGAACCCCTTTGTTATTCACCAAAATGTTTTCCAAAAAGTGCAGTAGTGCACATATAGATAGTCATGTTTAAATTGTAATATGAAATGTTATGTGTTCATGTAAATTGTAGTATGTAGTGTGCATGTGTGTGTGAGCATAATAGTAATCTAAATTAAGTCAAATTACATTGCTATATTTATTTGCTATATAAATTGCTATTATTTTTTTTTTCCAGCCTTAGAAACATTTTTTTCCTGGCATAACTAAGGCTGTGTGGTTAAAAGTAAATGTAACCAGTAATATCAACAACCTAATTATTCATGAAAGATTCTAATCTTGACAAATTAAGTCAAGTGAAATCTATATTGTTCTGAATATTCAGGTTGACTTCGAAAAATGTTACAATGCTGTTGTGCGAAATGCATTATGCAAAATAAATAAATGAATAAAAAAAAATATATATATATAGAAGTAGTTCATATGGTCTCTTTTTTTAAGTCGTTTTTGATAAGTGTCTGCAAAATGCGTAAATGTTAATATCTGCCTAGTCCAAACCAGGTAAACAGATAATCCAGTCTTCTAGGCCAGCCAGTGACCAAAAACGACCAGTTTGGACCAACTAGAAACAATCTTGCTGCAGTGTTTTTAGCTGGTTTTCCGCAGGTGTAGGCCTATTCTCTTTTAAGATCACATGAGATCTGGTTTTTGTGTTACAGCACGAGCTGATGATCTCTCAGATGGTTTGTGTCAGTCTGTTAAAGTGCAGTCTCACGAGTTCATAATGTGCCGTCTCTCGGCGTTCAGCCCCCAGCTGTCCAATTTGTCTCCCAGCGCATGAGTCAGGAGTGTGGCCTGGTATAAACACCTCTGTGTGTCTTAGAGAGAGAAACCTGATGAGATCGTGCCAACCTCAGAAGGGCATCCCAGGACGTGGTGCTTTGTTTACCCCGCTGCCATAAAACCCTCACTGAGCGACACCGTGGTGTTAGCTAGCGCTCTCAGCGCTGCAGTTGCTGCTTTCTTGCCAATGCTTTGGAAAATATTTACAGCAGCTATGAGTAGAGGAGCTAATTCTCGCACTCCGCGCCACGATCGCAAGCCTCTCAGTCCCATACAGGGCACACTTTGTCTTCGCTCTCTCTGTCTGCGGCTCTTTTCTCTCTTCATTTCAAAATGTCTTTCTCAAAATTCACCCCAAAACAAATGGCTTACTTAAGCACTTTTAAGGGGAAGGGGAAAACATCTTCAGTCTAAATGCTGAGGGTTAATGGAGGCAAAACGGAGTTTTCTTTCTCAGATCTGGTCTGTTTATCAGATGACTTTGTTGAAAATTGTTTCCAATCCTGTCCCTGAAGTGTAAGTTTTGACTTCAGATTTGCCTGCTGGCACGCTGTGACCTACGGAGGCCGATGTCAGCACCACAGCAAACAAAACTGCTTTACTTAAGTTTTGTTGTGTTTGTTGTCTGCATTAAGTGCGATGAGATAAATGAAAACATGCTTGCATCAATCTAATGAATTTTTTACTGAATTTGCCAGAGCAGCTGATGAACGAACTCACTAACATCACTCATTAACTCGATATTTGGCAACATATACACATTTACACATGGGTGTACATGCAATAAATAGTATTGAATAGTGTAATTTCTGTGCCACTAGCATCACCAAACACAACAGTCTATTAGCTATATAACTTAAATGCCTAATAATTATTATCAGGAATACAATACAATGCAATACAATAAAATGTTATACAGTAAATAAATAATAAATAAATAAGTACATAGATACATACATAGTTCAACTTTAAGCCTCCAAAATGAAATTAAGTCAGTCATTTGTTTGTTTGTTTTTTTGGTGACCAATTCACATTCACTGAGAGATGCAGTCTCACATATGATGCTGAAGTGTTATTTTAGTATTATTTATATAATATTATAGTAGTAATTAAAGGGACAAAAATTTAAATAGTCATTTACTCACCCTTAGGTTGTTTTAAACCTGTATGAGTTTCTTCTGTTGAAGACAAAAGAAGATATTTTGTAGAATGTTGGTAACCAAACAGTTGACGGAAGCCATTGACTTCCATAGTATTTTTTTTTTTTTTCTTTCTCAAAATTATATTATTTTATTTCATTTGCCAAGGCAACTTCTCATTTCTGTTTAGGTTTTGCCATCTAAAGTTTTTATTTCAGCTTTATTTCAGTTAAGAAAATTTTTTACTAGCTTCAGTTTGTTAACAATAACAGTACTGGCTTATACAGGGACCTTTGCTTTGTCACGAGAGTGGAAGAGGAAAACCGCTTTAGATATGTATAAAACTGTCAAAAGTATATATTTTTAATAAACACCACTTGCAAACCTTGGCCTAAAAATAGGGCAAAATGCAGTTTAAAAATGTAGCACATTTTCTCAGTTCATTCTGCATTGGCATAATGTTAATTTTGGGCTTCAGCTAGAGTTACCAGACATCTTGGATTTTACTGATGCTCGTTGACAAAGAGAGATCTTTTACAGTTGTCTTAAGTTGTCATTCATGTTAAAAAGTGAATCCCCCTGTATTTTAGTGCTGCACTTTCAGAATCGTCCGATAATTCAGTAGATTTGCAGTGGTTATGAGTTTATGAGCATATTTCATACTCTTTATGACTGTGGTTTATAGACTGAAATAAAGGTCCAGTTCTTCTGTTATTACACTGTAAATGGGATTGAGATGTTTTAGCAGAGACAGTTCTTTCGACTTGTGACTGTCTGAGTCAGATTTGGCCAGTGTCTACAGAAACCTGCTTTGCTGTCCCTTCACGTCCTCTCTCTCTCTCTCTCTCTCTCTCTCTCACTCTCACTCTCACTCTCACTCTCACTCACAGTTAATAATGTCACAATATCTTCAAAATATTTGTAACATGTGTTTCTGTGTTTGCATTCATGGCACATCTTTCATGTTAAGTAATGATTTTATAGTCAATCTCTTAACATCACGTCACTGTTAGGCGTGAGAAAACAACACCTGTGTCTGCTGTAGTGAAACTACTCCACATTCTCTGGGGAAAAATTCTTAGATACATTGTTCCATATTTCAGTCGTATTTCAGTGTCTTGTATCATATGTGTGCAAAGATCTCAACTTTAAGCTCTCATTTAAGCGGTAGCACTCAATCTCCTCATCACCCACTTAAGCTGAACATCCTCTGCTCTGCGTGCCATTTGATGGCCGCACTTAGCCTGACATACGCTGTCCAGCACGAACGTATTGATTGTACGTGATATGGATTGCTTTTTGATCGCCCAGAGTCCCTCGGGTGGCTGAATTGACTGTTGTTCCTTTTTCTGAAGTCCTTGTCCTTTCTGCAGCTTTTAAAGACCCAGTGAAGACTGTGGTCTCAAGAACATAATATATTCCTGATTAGCATGAAATTGCTTTCTGGAGGATTAAGAATTGTATTATACCTCGTCCTTTCTGAAAATAATCAACTTTGTAAGTGAAGGAGTGTTTTAACAGCTGACTTTTGCTAAGCGGCAATGAGCGTGCTTTGTTTACTTGTTCTGACTTCTCTGAAGTTACCCTGATGTTAGCAAAACCATGCGTTTCCTTGCACAGATTCCCCAAACCCTTTGCCGCCAGCTTAAACTCTTACATATGACTCAGAGAAACTCATGTGTGTGTGTGTGTGTGTGTGTTTGTGTGTTTGAGCATTAAGAGCTTCCGCTAGTTCTGCACATGATCTTTAGAGGCCCAAAGTGAACAAGGCATTCTAGGATACATGAAGGGAGATTATAGTTGACAATTCTGGAAGCTGAGATGTTGCAAGTTTAAACCTGTTTTTGGAATCATTTGTGGTTCAAGGTGATGCAGCTGCTTTATCTAGCATGACCCAGATGCTACACCAGATCAAAACCAGGTCCAGCAGCTGGTAATAAATAGCAGTTTGGAGCAGCTAATGAGCATAAATTATCTATTGGACCAGCCAGAAACCAACAACTACTTTACATTTGGTTTCATTTGATGTTTTGTTTCGTTTTTTTGGGCCCCACTTTATATTAAGTGGCCTTAACTACTATGTACTTACATCAAAAATGAATGTACTTATTGCGTTCATATTGTATTGCAAAACACTTTTGCTGCTATTGAGGTGGGATATGGGTAAGGTTCGGGACAAGTTTGTTGGTATGGTTTAAGGGTGGGTTAAGGTGTAAGGGATGGGTCAACTGTGTAATTATAAATGTAATTACAGAAATTAATAACAGATGTAATTACATGCAGGCATTTTTAAGTACAATGTAAAAACATGTATGTACACAATAAGTGCATTGTACCAAATTATTAATTTAAATGTAAGTACATAGTTGTTAAGGCCACTTAATATAAAGTGGGTCCGTTTTTTGTTTTGCTTTGCTTTGTGTTTTTTGCTTTATAGGAGGCATCCTCCAAAACCTTCTAAAAATGTTTTTGTATTTTGTTTTGTATTCTGTTTGCTTTTTGTTTTTGTTGCTATCTATCCATTCTATATATATAATTGTCGTATTTGTAGTTTTTAGTTGCCATTTTCCAAAGTCTTTGAACAATATGTTTTTTATTTTGTTTCGTTTTGTCTTATTTTCCCAAGTCTTCCTGCAAAATATTGTTGTTCTTCATTTATTTACTCTTATTTTTAGGTTTCAGCAAAATGTTTTTGACCATGATGATTTTGTCAGTCGATGAAGCTCCGCCTTCAGCACAAACCCGTTCACACACTTGAAAATCTGTTTTCCTTCCATCTGTGTGTGTTTGCTATCTATCCATTCTATATATATAATTGTCGTATTTGTAGTTTTTAGTTGCCATTTTCCAAAGTCTTTGAACAATATGTTTTTTATTTTGTTTCGTTTTGTCTTATTTTCTCAAGTCTTCCTGCAAAATATTGTTGTTCTTCATTTATTTACTCTTATTTTTAGGTTTCAGCAAAATGTTTTTGACCATGATGATTTTGTCAGTCGATGAAGCTCCGCCTTCAGCACAAACCCGTTCACACACTTGAAAATCTGTTTTCCTTCCATCTGTGTGTGTTTGTGTTAGGGTGGGTGGCATGGCTGTTGTGGGTTTGTATACATCTTCCTGTGCCACCCAGGAGAAACAAGAGTTGCATTTCCTCTAAAATCCCTCTGTGTTGATTACACTCTTTGATTTCAGCTTTGTTCCTTTCCAACTGCTGCGGCAGTGGAGAAATCTCTGCGTTTATTTATTAAAGGCTTGCACAGGCTGTGCGGCGACCTGTCAGATCCATTAGACGATCTCTCATCAAAAGAAAGAAAGGCAGAATGTGAAGGAGAGGTTTTATAAACTAAGGAAAAAGGGTGTTAAAGGGATGGAGAGGTGGGGGTCTGGGAGTGTTTGGTTGCGGTGTGGTGCTGTAAACGTGTTTAGCAGAGCCACATTAAGACTTCACACAGCGCCGGCAGGAACTCTCCAGTTTCATAAGGCTGATCTCTGCACCAACTCCACAGGGCATTTTCTCCACAAATGTCATCTCACACACACACACACACACACACACACACACGCAGAGTCAGACAGACATTAACCCCCTCCGGTGACCACACGAGGACACAACTGTGCATGTGTGTGTGTGTTTGAATTACTTGGTTCGTACTTGGTTGATTGACTCTTCTCGCTAAGTCTTGCGTTAACGTGACTGATAGAACCTTAGCAATTTTAGCAATAACAGCTACATTTGCTCCAAAGTAAATTAACATGTCATTTAGTTTATCTTTTGATTGACACTGTAGTGTTGATAGTGAATACATGAACGCTTATAGAAACAGTACATTAATGTCCTATGGAAACATGTGTGCTATGTGTTATCTTTTGCTTTTAAAGGATTGAGGTGTATGTGTTAGTCAGTGAATGCTACATTATAATCTCCTCTCATTCTGCTGGTGTTGAGTGTATTGATCCGGTAAGACTGTGAGCTCTGAGATCTCTCATACTTTACCATGTCTAATGTGTGGGGTTTTCTCCTAGTCACACGCCGCTTCCTCTGTCCAGAGCGCTCACACACTCATGCTCATCTCTCTGTGTGTGTGTGTGTGTGTGTGCGTGTGTGCGTGTGTGCGTGTGTGCGTGTGTGCGTGTGTGTGGGGTTTTCTCCTAGTCACATGCCGCTTCCTCTGTCCAGAGCGCTCACACACTCATGCTCATCTCTCTGTGTGTGTGTGCGTGTGTGCGTGTGTGCGTGTGTGCGTGCGTGCGTGCGTGCGTGCGGTATTCTGCTCACTTCAAACACACGTGATCAACTCTTAAATGTTTTGTGGTTTATGAGTACATAATCAAACACTATATCAGCACATGCTGAAATCCACAGTCATCATTCACACAAGCGCTACACTTCCCCAAAATGTGCTGGTTTGATTAATTGGATAATAACTTTTTGGTTAATTGCATGTTAAAATACAGTTTAATATATTTTAAATGCGTTTTCCCCCAAAATCACCTCACAAAGGGGGGGGGGGGGGAGTCAGCAGATCCCATCTGGGCCTATTAAACATATCAGATTGGTCCCACAAAATGACTGATGTCAGTCCCATTTGCTTTGTGGTAAAGTTGAGCAGGCAAATTCTGCCCTGAATTCTGCCCTTATGCTGCCCAAAATTTAAATTTTGTGGGATCGGTAGAAAAAAGAAACTGCAGTGTGGTTGGTGTCTTCAAAGACGAAGCTGTTTTATTAGATTAAGTTTACCTGGTTTGGGTTATTCAACCCTTTTGGGGAAACTTTGGAGCCGTTTGTACTTGCCTGTGTGGAAAACTCATTTGGCCCTCTCCTTGTAATTACCATCTTTTCTGAGTAGCTGGTTTGCATTAAGAGAGTGGACTTATAATTTGACTGAAGAGAATTCAAGACCATATGACATCACACTTGAGGAGCTTGTTCACAAGGCCACTGTGCTAAATTAAACTTTACCTCAGACACACAAATTCCTTCATCAAATAAATAATCATTCATGTCCAGGTCAGGAAGTCACAGAACAGTTTGATTTGTGATAGTTCAGGAGGACCACATGCTCTCCAAGCTGATTCAGAGCTCTCCTTCCTGTTTCTGCAGGATGGTTTAATTTTGGTCAGTCCTAATTGCTCATGACTGTATGGTGTTATCCCTTTAAACACATGGTCCTTGTATGCGTTGAAAGGGCAGTTAGAGGCTTCTTTAGGTGTGTGGTCTCCTGCAGGCTGTGACAGATATCAGGCCTGCTCAGACTCGCACTGAAGGAGAGCGTTTGGTTAGATTTATCCTGTATTAATATCCTTCATTCAGCCTCTCCTAGGCTGTTAAGAAATTTCATGAACCACAATAAAGAGTTAGATTGATCTAACCCTCTTTTTTATGTGTCTAGGTAAGCTTTTAAATGTAGTTTGGTTTGGGCCCAAGCCTGTCATTTAAATAAAAAATAAAATCAATTATTTACTCACCTTAATGTCATTCCAAATTTGTATTTATGGACAAATGAATGAATAAATTCCCTACAATGAGTCCAGTAGTGACCACTGCTAACTTGTGCTCAAAACTGGTGTTGTATAACTTTGAGCGACGTCATTAGTTTGAATGAGATTTGATAGTTTTTCAGTGAATACAAATGAAACATTTCTGTATCTTCAACTTTTAAGGAGTCTCTTAACTTGACAGTTTCAATGTACTTGTTATGCATGTAAAATAGCAGCATGAACATTCTTCAGACTTTCCCCTGAAGTCTTATAGGTTTGGAATGACATGAGGATAACTGATTCTGAAGTTATCAGGGCTATTTCCAAAATTGCCCCCATAGCCTTGTATAGTGCACTATTTGAGGGGCAACCTTTGTGTCCGAAACCATAGAACATTATTAAATGCACTCATTCAATCCCATAATGCTCCCCAAAATCAACAGTGAATGATGGTATATACGATGATTTCGGATACTGCCTGGGAGACCTTTATTAGCTGGTTCAGGTGTGTTTAATTGGGTTTGGAACTAAACTCTGTAGGAAGGTATCCCTTCAGGAGCAGGATTGGACACCCCTGGCCTGTACGATCTTTGATGTACTGATATATGTCTAAGCCTCATCTCAAGCTGCAATCTACATGCTGTATCTCTCTGACTGTATTTCTTTTCATCTTGTTTTCCTTTTACGTTATCTCTCTTGCAGTTCTGTCTACCTTTTGAGAGGCCTCTGTGATACAGATCTGTTGTGTTAATTCACAACAGCAAAAGCCTGGCCAGCTTCTGTCTCTTGTTCGCTAGCAGAAGTAACTGTGGGGCCCCAGTCCAGGGCTATTGCGACTAGTGGTTTTGTTGTTAAAGCCTCTTTTTATTGGGCCAGCTGTAGCTCTGAAGGTGGCCAGCTCTCTCCTATAACCTGTAATTCAGCCTGGCATTTATTTATTTATGTAAAAACGAAATGCACTGCTCTCTTATAGATCTATTACATTTTGGCCGTGGTTTTGCACTTGACGCCACTGATTGGCGATGGCAATTTGTTACTCAAGCATGTCGAGCTTGGTTGTGCCGTCCATCTGCAGGCTGCCCGTGGCACAGCGCCAGTGCCGAGCTGATCAGCGGTGCTGAGAGGAACTGATAACCATGTTTCTGTCTTGACACACAGACGTGTTTATTGCCACTCTGTGCAGTCACTGCAAGCATACCTAAAGGCCAGAATGACTTTCAGGGAATCAGGGATCTTTACATTTGAGCAGGTATAAATACCTCGAGAGTTCTTGGGCCTACACTACCCCCTTTCCACTTACCAGTATCCTCTCAAAAGTTTTGAGTACTGTTCCTGACCCGTACTGAAAGATGTTTCTAAAAGCGCATTTCTCCATTGATGAGCTTTCAAAGGTATTGTAAAAAAGGTGAATGTATTCTGCTGCATAACTCTGAGCAAGGAATGCAAGGTTATAAATTCCTTCCCAAGGATCACGCTCCAGATAAGCAACTCTTGGTTCCAGTGCACTCTTTCATTGCAGTGGGAGTGATCTCATTTTGTTATTGTCAGTCGGGGAAGTCGTGGCCTAATGGTTAGAGAGTCGGACTCGTAACCCAAAAAAAGGTTGCAGGTTCGAGTCTCGTACCGGCAGGGATTGTAGGTGAGGGGAGTGAATGTACAGCGCTCTCTCCCACCTTCAATACCATGCTTGAGGTGCCCTTGAGCAAGGCACCGAACCCCCAACTGCTCCCCGGGCGCCGCAGCATAAATGGCTGCCCACTGCTCCGGGTGTGCGTTCACGGTGTGTGTGTTCATTGCTGTGTGTGCACTTTGGATGGGTTAAATGCAGAGCACTAATTCCGAGTATGGGTCACCATACTTGGCCACATGTCACGTCACGTCACGTCAGTCGAAGAAGGGTTAAAGTCAGAGTCCAGGAAAGAGAGTAATACTTTTTAAAAGGACTGACCCTAAGGACCCTTGGCTCTGAAGTGGCCAGTGTTGCGCAGACATTCCAATGCACACAGGTAAAGGGTGTAATAGGGTGCCTCTGTTGGCCTCCTGCACCGGATAACCTCTCTCCCTCTCTTTGTCGTCCCCTTCATTCCTTTTTCTCAGAGCAAACAAAACAAAAGCACTTTCTTATCATGACTGACTCTAGCCATGTTTTGCTCTCCAACCAATCACCTTCAATCAGCTTACGGCAGACCCAGAGAGAATAGATGTATGCTCTGCAGTGCTGACCCAAATCTCGGGCAAATACCGCTGTGTGTGCTTGTTTCCTTTCTTCCTCCAGCATCTGGAGGACATGTGTATTGAGAGGAAGAAGCGCTTAATATTTTTGTTTTTGAAGGCCGTCTCTTCTAGCCTTGCTTGGTCTTTTTCGAGGAGTTTGTGTTATAACAAATTTTTGATGTTAAGAGAAAGATCACTGTTGGCACGTGGCCTACTTTCTTTGTTGATGAGCTCGAGGACTGTGTGACTATATTTAACATTGCTCATACGAACAGGCTTCCAGTGCTCTTTTAAAAGAGCCTCTCGCGAGATTATGGATTGCCTGCCTGCTAATAAATCCACTGTCATGTATTCATCTGGGAAGGAAGGCGTACAGTATGAACTTCCAACATGCAGATAAAGGAGTTTATCTTTTGTTCGTTCATGCTCCTTTCAGTGTCGGTTGACTGAAACCTTGGTAGAAGTACAGGTTTTAGGTGTTATTGGATAATTGCTACACTCTAGATTGTTGATATACTTAATGGTTGCACCACATGCCATTTTTAGAGTCATTACATTCAAACTTTTGCAGAAAATCTTAAGTTGTTGTATGGGGGAAACTAGTGGATGTATGCTTGGTTGATTGTTACCATTAACAGCAAGGTAAAATATTAGTTAAAACTAGTCAGCTTCGCTAGTCAGTCGTTAGAGGTCAACAGACCTTGGCTTCATCCATTGCGGTGTGTGCCTGTGGTGCAATATTCAGTCGCTCTCATGGTTGCTAATGCCGCTGAGCAACCTGTCTGGAGGGGATGTTTGCAAAAAAAGATTACAATAAAAAGGAAAGTTTCTCAGGCTGTACAGGAAATGCATGCTCAATTGTGGTTACAGACAGATTCTCTGTGTTCAATTTAGCCTCTGTTCACTCTTTAAACTTTTCAAAAAGAAACTTTGCTAGTAATGCCATGTGCCTGTTGTCTTGTTGACTGGTGGAGATCTTGCATCCTCATTGCGTATGCCCTCATTGGAATGCTTTAAGTATGCTAGGAGCCCCAAGTCCCACTTGGGCCATCTATGTGATGGGTGTGTGTATGCATGAGTGTGTGCGAATGAGAGACACTTCTCCTCGCTCTGTCACACACCCATGTGCTCCTGGTGCTCATTAACGAGGCTCCGAGCTCCTTCAGGATGGAGCAGAGGGGGTTTTGGGAGGCAGGGTGAGTGTTCGTACGTGCGCCGTGGGTAAGTGGCGTCTCTTAGCTTGTGCCGCCAGCTCTTGGTGTCTCGTCACATCTGAATACCGGTGCTGCCAACCAACTCTGCCAGTATATGAATGAGCCTGGCATCGTCACGCTAACTGCCAGAAGCAGCTTTCTGATGCTTGTCTTTGCAACAAATTTTGTTTGACAAGTTTGTGTGTGTATTTGTTTGCATGTGCAGATTAGCTTCTTGATGATTTGATTCTTATGTGATTCTTAGTGTACTTCCGTTTTAAACCGAAAACACTTCCTTTGATAGCATGTGCGAACAGACACTTCACACGTGCACCAGAATGCTTCATCCTTGTCCAGTTTATACACAATTTCTCTGTAGAAGTTGTAACTGATAAAACTAGAGTGTCAGGTATATTTTAACACGCATTGCATTGTGACAACCCAGTGTGCGATGGAGTGACCTTCAAATCCTGTTGAATCAGATGTGTTGTTCAGTTAGCTATAGCTATAAACATGTTGACAGTTCAATTAAAATTGGTGTTACTTCCTCAGCAAGATTATCTTCGAACTGTTGTTCTGACAAGACAGAAGATGACTAGTTGATTAAAACAAGTAGAACACATTGTATGCTGATGCAAAGTGGCCACTGCGGTTATGCTAACAATGCGTACACATACTTGTTTTATATTACCTGACAGACATACTTGTTTTGACATTTTAGCTTGTGTAACTAGACACGGTTCACATATCCCTTGTATCCTGTCATGATTTTAATTTTAATTGTGAATCCAAACTAAATCATGTAAATATTAATTGATCTCATTGTTATTAGCATTCCTAAATGCCAAACTGTCCCTTTTACACTTTTAAAGTGTAAAATTAGAGTTAAATATGAAGCCGCATGGTTTGATTACCTCAGAGAAGAGTTTGTTCCGAGATCAGCATGTTTATAAGTTGACTCTCAGCAGGGGAAAAAGTGAATAGGTTGTTTGCAATGTGTTCAGCTATCACAACTGTGCAATTAGCTGCCACACTGACTCCTGGAAGCCTTGGCAATTCGCACATCCATGGACGCTACAAAACACAAGCTAACACTGAATATATGTACTTGCGCAGAACCTCTGTGACTTGGCATTCGCTTTAACATTGGGGGCAGTAATATGATTGTTCCATTCTTCTGATTGTTGTTTTCATTGCAGACTAGTGAGCCGTGCTGTGCTCCTACAGCTCTTTTAACGCCAGTATCCAGCTCAGCATTTTTTTTTCCGAGCTGGAATGCTATATGTAGCGCAAGAAGGAAATAGCTGTGGCGGCTTGCCAGGTTTTGAGGGAAGGGGGGGACGGAGAGGAGGGTGGAAAGGAAAAAAGAAAACAAACTTTAAGGCAAAGCGTTCGAGGTCGGCTCCTAGAGTTGAGAGAGGAGTTTTTTTTTCAGTCTGAAGAAGGTGTGTGCGCGCTGTGAGGAGTAATACTCTATTCAGAGAGCAGCACTGGCTCGGTGCCAGACCGCGAGGTGATAGCGAGTGCGGGGTAATTGCTGCCTACCCGGCAGCCTGCTGGATTGTGCTCCTGGGATCCAGTGACAGCATCACGCCTCTGAGCGCTTCTGCCCACCTCGCCGTCTGTGCGGAGCTCTCTACGCGCACTCACACGCTGATATTATTGCCGTCTCTTGGCATAGGACCCTAGCGTGGCACATTAAAGCAATAATATGTAGTTAATTCTTAAAATGTACACTTTGTATCGCTTGCTAATTCTGGTGTCTGTGAGAATAGCACTGTGGTTGAGCTGTGGCTTTGCATGCAGGCTATTTTGAGCCGCACTCTGTCTGTGTGTGCGTGCATGTCTGCAGGTGTGTGTGTGTCTCTAACGAGGTGCTCTGGTGGTTTCACACACCACACACCCAATCAGCCGCTGTCAGGCTTCTGCAGCGCATCAGTGCGTAGAGCAGTCTCGAGGTGTGTGTTTGTTGACATGTCTGCTGGGAGATCTGATGTTCACCTGTTGAGGGAAGGGGGGGGCGGAGAGGGGGGTGGAAAGGAAAAAAGAAAACAAACTTTAAGGCAAAGCGTTCGAGGTCGGCTCCTAGAGTTGAGAGAGGAGTTTTTTTTTCAGTCTGAAGAAGGTGTGTGCGCGCTGTGAGGAGTAATACTCTATTCAGAGAGCAGCACTGGCTCGGTGCCAGACCGCGAGGTGATAGCGAGTGCGGGGTAATTGCTGCCTACCCGGCAGCCTGCTGGATTGTGCTCCTGGGATCCAGTGACAGCATCACGCCTCTGAGCGCTTCTGCCCACCTCGCCGTCTGTGCGGAGCTCTCTACGCGCACTCACACGCTGATATTATTGCCGTCTCTTGGCATAGGACCCTAGCGTGGCACATTAAAGCAATAATATGTAGTTAATTCTTAAAATGTACACTTTGTATCGCTTGCTAATTCTGGTGTCTGTGAGAATAGCACTGTGGTTGAGCTGTGGCTTTGCATGCAGGCTATTTTGAGCCGCACTCTGTCTGTGTGTGCGTGCATGTCTGCAGGTGTGTGTGTGTCTCTAACGAGGTGCTCTGGTGGTTTCACACACCACACGCCCAATCAGCCGCTGTCAGGCTTCTGCAGCGCATCAGTGCGTAGAGCAGTCTCGAGGTGTGTGTTTGTTGACATGTCTGCTGGGAGATCTGATGTTCACCTGTCAGTGTCAGCCCCCGCACAGGAACTCGCACACGCACACACTCCCATGCCTTTTGTTTCCCTAAGCCCCGCCTTCTGCTTAACCCCACAGGAAACAATGCCACAGTGCAAGCCTTACACTTCTAATTGGGCCTTTCCTCCAGATTTGTCCAGTTTGGGGTCTCAAATCCATTAAATTGACGAAAGTCATGTGTAGCGCAGTAACTATTACTAACTGTTAGTGGTGCATGCGGAAGCTTTTTCTGTTTTAGTAACTTAGTGTTACAGGGGTCATATGATGCGATTTTTCAAGTTGTCCTTTCTCTTTAGAGTGTTACAAGCTTTTTGTGAATAGATAAGATCCCTAAAGTTGCAAAGACTAAAGTCTCAAAGAGATATTCTATTTAAAAGTTTAGACTCGTCCACGACCTCTTAAAACGCCTCGTGACTCACAGACTGCAAGTATGTTTTCGTATTTAAAGAATTTGCCACTGATGATTCAAACACGAGTTTTGAGCAGTGTAGAGTAGCGCTTGTTGTTTGTCGTTTCTCCGATCACAAATGCAGTCATGGTTTTATGTTTATGCGGCGCGATGCAACGCAATGTGTAAAAAGACAGTATAAGTCATTATAATCAGTAATTATGTCCCCACTGGATGCAACAAATGCCTGTTTATAATGGGTTTTATTGTTTTTGACTCGTCGCACCGGGACACGGCATCACAGTATGGCAAGGGGCGTAACATTTCCTTCACACGCTTGAGGTATTCGGCCAATCACAACACACTGGATAGCTGGCCAATCAGAGCACACCTCGCTTTTCAGAACGATGAGCTTCGTAAAAATCGACGCGTTTCAGAAAGGCCGGGCATAGAGGAGAAACAATAATGTACAGTATGTGGGAAATAATGTTTTTTTTAACCTTAAACCGCATAAACACATTTCATTACACCAAATAATGTTCAAACATCATATGACCCCTTTAAGAGTTGAACCTTGCAGTTCGAGTTGATATGTGTGATCAGACGATCATATATCACAGACAAATACTGAAAAAGGGACTCAAGCCATATAAAGGGTCCAGAACTAAAAAAAAACATAATTTTTTCATCCATTTGGATTATACAATTTTAACATATAATACTAAATTTAATGTGGTGCATACATCGTACATAAATGAAACATGGCATAGTTTATTTAGTATTTGCAACTATTTATTTAAATAATCACTCAAAATACAATACAATACAATACTTATTTATAAAACACATTAAAATGAAAAGGTTGACCAAAATGCTGTACAAAATAAAACTACAAGAAATACAAAACACACAACAATATCACTGAGTGGTCAAAGAGAATAAGTATGTTTTTAAAGACAAATGGCTTAGAATAAATACAAATCTATTCATTGTAAAAACAATAAAATTTTTCAGTAAAAAAAAAATCATAATTAAAAAATGTAACATTGTTAAAATACAACTAGCTGTGGAACAAGCAATATTAGTTAGTTAAAATGTATGAAATTTAAACCAATTGGATATATTAATGATAAATATTAACTTTTTATTTATTGAGCATTTAAAAATCATTCAGTTTATTAGTACTGTTACAGAAATCTGTCCATTTCTTACCTGTTTGGTTTATGTTTGTCTGACAAATATGCGTCACTTTAAGTTTATTCGTTTGTTAAAACTGTGTGATTAAAATGGTTGGAAAGTTACTTCAATTTAGGCCTGTATATCAACTAACTAAACACCATAGCAAACATGTAGCGATGTACCTTTGGTCCTTCTCAAAGACTTAGAATCACCATGAAAACAACCTGCAACATCCTAGCATTGTGAAGGTAACTTTTGCACAGGCAAACGCCACTTATTTGCAGAACATTTAAAAGTAGCACCAGTTTCTTTTGGAGGTCTAGTTTTCTCATGCATTAAAAGCATCACACACGGAGACCTCTCTCCAGTATGTAGTTTAGTAACAGTTAACCAAGAACCGATTGTGTTATTTTTATCATATAGCATTGTCTGCACCGTGACTCCTTCATTCACATGTAGAAGGCTTCATTACTATTTGTGTTTTTGTACTATAGCTGTCTGACTTCAGTACAGTGACAGTACAGTACTTCTCCTTCAGTACAGTGACTGTGAGTAACACAACTCCCCCACCTCCACGGCACGGGAATGTCTGTAGTTCCCCTCTCGAGATGAGCGCTCTGAGAGAGCGAGGAAGCTGTTGTTGTCTATGTGGGAAATAACATTTGGGTGTTATATGTTATCTTTGAATGTCACCGTATGTGGTTATTTGCCACCATTAGTGTCTTTCACCTCATCTACAGATTAATTCTACTGATAATACTTGTACTCGCTGTATTTAAACATGTTTATTCTTATCTTCTCATTTTGATTTAATATTTATATTTAAATTAAAATGTAGTTTTTGGCTTCTACACTACTGCTATTTATTAAATATGGTATATTAAATAATACTTCCATTTGGTGAAGGTCTACAAGCAAACCTGTTAGTGAATGAAAATAGCAAAACTCCTACTGCACACTTTTGTTATTTATAGCACGCCTGTGAGAATCTGGCCTGTGTGAGACCTGCGTGGACAATTATTCTATAGATAGATTCAGAATTGTTATCGAGGATTGTTGTCTGGAAAGGAAACTGTCTTTTTTGGAAAGGAAGTACTTGTCTTTGTTCCATTCTTAAAATCTCTCTAAAAGATGATGCAGTTTTAGAAATAGTCCAAGATCAAACAAATCACTGATCCTAAAGAAGAGGGAAAATGAAGTCATATTGAACCATCACAATAACACCATTTAATATTTGTCAGGGAAGTGTGTTTGTGTGTTTGTGCGGATTTAAGTGTGATTTTTGTGGAAAGTACTGTAGATTGATTTTATTTGTTTACTCAAGCAGCTGCATTGATGTTTGTCAGTGTCTTGAGTGCTGATGAGGTGTCTGCTATAGTGCTGATCTTCTCTGTCTTTACAGGATGATAATGATGGTATGCCCTGGTCGGAGGAGCGGGTGGTGCGGAAGGTGCTCTATCTCTCGCTGAAGGAGTTCAAGAGTGCTCAGAAGCGCCAGCTCTGTGACAACCTCAGCAATGGAAGAAAAGGGCCTAATGGTAAGACACGCTTTCAAAGTTTTCCCATCTTTTCTTCACTAATCATCTAATCACTGCGGTAATAGCTTGTTAAACTGTACACAGACTTGTTTTTGTTTAGTTTTTCACCTGCTGGACAAGTCTGTTACCAACACTTTTATATAGGGTGACCATACATCCTCTTTTTCCTGGACGTGTCCTGGCCAGGATTTCTAAATTGCCAAAAATGTACAGGTTTGACTTTGTTTTCCTATTGTTTTCATACTGGATAAAAGGTAATGACTGATAAGTAGTTTGACCAATAGCGTGCGGGCATCGCACATAATCGACCAATCGTGGCATGCCTTATAAGGTGGGATGTACAGAGAACAGTCAAAGCAATACAGATACATGTACATAAAATGTATGAAGACTATAAACAGCAAAACAAAGCCAAACCTGTACATTTTAGGCTGAACAATTTAGAAATCCCAGCCATGACTTGTCTGGGAAAAACAGGATGTATGGTCACCCATTTGATATTAAAATCTGTTATTAATGTTTTATATCATATGAATGAAGCCAGCTTTTGATTGATTTAGCACTTTCTCTTTGAGTACAGTGCAACGATAGTTTGAATTGATCTACTTTTGTTTGGTCAAAGGAAGCTCCTAAAGGAGGCTTCCAGTGAGTTTATGTATAAAAGTGCCATATGATCCAGGTTACTTCAGAGCTTTGGAAGTCGTCTGATAGCTGCGTGTCTGACGCTGCAGCTCGGCACTCTGGGACTTCACTTCACACGGGCCTCAGAAAGCCGGAGCTTTCACTAAAAAGAGCTCTGAGACTCTACAGGGAACAAAGAACAGGCCTCATATGTACATGTCTGCACAGCCAAACAGAGACGAGGGGGAAAGCCTTCTCTTGATGTGGGCTTACCCTTTTTATCACTCAATTGGGAAAAAGAATGAAAAATAAAAGAAATAAAACATAATTGAGACTCTATTCCCTTTCACCAGTTGATAGCTTATGTCAGGAGTGACAGGAGTTTCTCTTTATTTAGTGTAGATAGAATAATTTAATTGATGTGAACAAAACAACTGTGAGAAATAGTCCACTTACTACGCTATAAGGAATAAAAAAAAAAACTGTTCTTCTCGCTAAGTGTCCTGTTTCACAAATATTTGAGATCACAGGTGAAATTGTTGCAGATGCTGTTTGATGTCACTTTTAAGTTCCTAGCTCACATCTTATTTTAACAACAGAGTTTGTTGTCTAATGAAAATATTTTTGAAAGACTTTTCGATATTTTTCAAACATTTGTCTGTGTTTTCGTCTGCTAAACGATTGATGTCCTCAGACAGCATTTTAAATGGGCCTGCAGTCTCTCGCAACCTTATTTTGTTTGCAAACAAATACCTCAGCTACTCTGAACAAAGTTTATTATTCAGAGTAGCTGCCATGTGGTCGGTTGGTGACAGGTTATCTCGTCCCAGTGACTCTAAAAACAGCAGGAGTTCAAGCCCCTCGCTTCACATGTAAACATGCAGAGAGACTCGAGCCGAAGGGGTTTCTGTTGAGACTACGGCGGGGGCTAGATACACAATCTTTGAATAAACACTTAAACTGATAATAAGCTCTTATCACAACAGCCCTTAATCTTGTTTTCTTGTTGTCGTATGTGTTATGTTGCGTTGCTACCTCAGGGTAACGCTAATCCCTTTGAACATAGGGTGTTTAACGAAGGGTGATGCATGACGACTTTGTTCACAGATGCAAATGCTCAACAGACGCAAACGTAGCATGTTTTGACACGAAAAGATCTGCGTCAGATTTAGGTCCATACATTAGTAATCACGGATGATTTTTACTGCTTATGAGAATTCAGTAAACAAAAAATGGGACCGGGTATGGAGCGAGAGCTGCATTTGCTTTCTTAAAAAAATAATAATAATAACAATTGTTAATCTATATACTAATGCGTCAGATGCACTTTTTTGTTGTATCATCTTGCTTTTCAGTGTGTCAGCATTGTTTTTTCCTCCCTTGCTAAACCACTCTCCCAGATTATGACTTGTTGACAACTGTCTAGGGACAGTGTTGTTCTTTGTTTCACTGTTTTTATGTTTTTATTTATTTGTGTGTTTGTTAAATTTGGTTTGTTTTTTGTTTCATTTTTGTCAGTTTTTTTTTTTCTTTTCATAATCTCAGACCATCTGAAATGAAGCTCAATATAGTCAATGCACAGATCCATGAGTAATGGAGAGTCTTCAGATGTCTGAAGGAACCAATCTCCATGTGACTGTAGATTACTACTTGGCTGCTCTGCTCCTGAAGCCCATCGTTTCCCAGCTCAGCTGGCAGAGCAGACAAAAGGGGACCATCAGGGGACATGTTTTAGCTTTTGTGTTCCAAACAATGTGGCACTGGCGTCCATTTTGAGGCTGCGTTAAGAGGACAAAAACAGCCTATTTTGGCCAAAAATCAACTGCAACTGCATCTGCCACCACAGGCCAGACATGCTCTTACTGTAGGGGACATATGCAACACTTTTGTAAATTTGTTTTTGCACCAGAGCCCACTTGCAATATTTGTCAAGTAGTTGTAATTTGCATGACCAATTTCATAACCGACTACTTACATAAAATGCATATAATTATCAGTTGTCGCCCTATATCTCCCAATAATATGTTTTAGTAAGATGATATTTGAATGCTTAGTTTTATGATAAAAGCTGTGTAGTTTTTGTGCCATCTGTATCAGTCATTTTCAAAACCGATATGCCGATAAAATAATTTAAAAGCATTTAAAGAATATATTTTTCAGAGCTCTTGTTAATCTTTTTTTTTTTCACATTAATTTTAATTTTTACACCAGACACACACACACACACACACACACACACACACACACACACACACACACACATATATATATATATATATCGGTTATAGGTCTACTTGATCTGTAGTAATCGGCATCGGCCCTGAAAAAACATATCGGTCAACCCCTAATCTTTTTGAAGGTTTTTTTTTGTTGTTTTTTTTAAGTCCTCAGTCCGTTTAAGGACCAGGCCTAGGTCAACGGGCAGCACAATGGCTCCTAACCATGGCATAAAGTTGCAGGTTTCCAGTTACAAGCAATTTATGTGTTCATTTGGAGTGTTATAACTCTAGATTTCTAGATTCTAGAGTCTAGATTTTGTTACAATTATGCTTATGAGCATCTGATATGTGACTGGACACTCCTATACCGCATTTCTCCATTGATTCATATTCGAAATTAACTAATGGGTTGCACATCGTAACAGCACACTGCTCATGTGACATCCCGCTCTCTGTGGAAACCAGGAGGTGAACGCAGCGAGGCGACGGGCTTAGTTAAACACACATAAATATGATTAGAGGCCCTGAAGGACAGACGGTTGATAAACCGTCACACGCTCTCCCGGCCTGTAGAGAGGGAGACAGGACGTTTGGCTCCGCTAGACTCCGACTGTCTTTCACACAGCCACTCAAGTGAGACCAACATATGTAAAACACGGCACGGGAAGCGAGCAGCCCGCGTTAAGCTGTTTACATCTGATCCCTCTCCACCCACGTCGACTTGTCTTGGCCGGCTCTCTCGGGTTTTGGCTTCCCCGTGTCCTGATGAAGGCAGCGGCTCACGAGCTTGTTTGCTCTTGCACTTGAGGAGTCGTTTTGAATATAGGACATGTTGTTTTGCTGCTTTTCTATTTGGACTTAAACAGTCCCAATTTTCTCAAAGACAATGTTTTGTCCCATGAGAGAATAGACCTCTTAGGACTTCGCATGGATGCTTTGAAGTCCAGCCATATTGGTCTGTATATGAGAGAGAAGCATTTTTATAGCTTTTCATGTATGTGTTGGAAAGCAGCTTTATTGTAGTTTCTTTCTTCTCCAGCTGTTTTTCTGGCCGGTTTGAGGTCCAGCTATGGGAATGTTCGATGATTCTGGATATTCGCTTAACGAATGTTACTAAACACAGAAATTAAATCAGCTGAGCTAAAAAAAAACCAAGGAGATTTAACTCTATAGTCCCAGATGCTTTATCGTTAACATCCAGAGCTCTTCACACATTGTATTACATCTTTTCTTATCTTAAATGCTGTTCCCACTCATCTTACTTTTAATGCTAAATATTTATTTTCTTTTTCTTTTCCTTTTTTCACTTATTTGTGATAATCATGTCCTTTAAATGTCCATTATCCAACAATGTAAATTTCAGTCATAATAGGGAAGCTTATATATTATTAAACAGTGTTTCTTTGCCAGACGGAGATAAGAGGAGACCTAGTTTTCAGTTATAAATGTAATTTAATGTATTCTATAAAAAGAATAGTAATATGTTATTTAAAAAGTAACTGTGATATTGTGTAAAAAAATTACATTATCTGAATTTATCTCTCAATAAAAGGGAAAATCACCAAAACAACAACAACATGAAAGTGATTTTATAATAGTATGTAATAATGGCAATAACATTATATTATTTATTATATAGAGACTGTGGATAATTTTAACTTTCTCCTTCATTGTTTATGTAATGATGCACCACTTCATATTTACAAGCTCGAATCAGCACAAACATTGGTGATGGCACAATTTCATAGTCTTACATTTGACTTTCAACCATAAAATTCTGGTTACATTAAAAGGAAAATTCCAAATTTCCTTGATTTAATTCATGCTGAGTGTTAAGTTTAAGTCGTCATTTTTCAGCTTACATCTTTCGGTTGGACTCTGAAGTAAACAATCTCTCGTTTTCCATTTGCTTGTACTCCATTTCAGTTCTGCATTGCATTATTAAAGCACAACCACACTGTAGTGATGATATTTCATCTTAAATTTGATTACTTGACATGCTGCATCTGGAGGTTGTTACTGTTTCTCATGTTTTTGCTGTTTCTATCTTTCTCTACAGCTTCCTTGTCAAACAGGCAGCTGAATGGATGTGGGTCTAAGGGAGGACGTAAAGAGGACGGGTCTTGCTCTCAGAGCACAGATGGAAGCAGCGAGTACTCAGAGGACTGCCCGGCCAAAAAGAGGTGAGTGACCCGCTCTCGCTCTCTCCGAGGTTAACGTTAAAGAGTCGGTTGGATCTCTGGCGGGTAACTCGAGCTGAGACTGCACTTTTAAAGACGGCTTGAAAATAGAGTATGAAAATAGATGTCATTATAGTGCGGTATTCTCAGACTGAGATGTTTCACTTACTGTCAGCCTTCATGTATTTAATTTCCTCATTTGTTTCTATTTCCAGCTTTATTTAGCAGAAAATGACAGTCAGGAAAAAAAAAGCAGCTTCATTAAAAGGAGTCGAAGGACGTTATAACAAGTGGTAATTCTTTGAAATGAATTGCTGTCATGGTCGTTTTTAATTAGTCACTTGAAGACACGCTTAAACATTTTTAATTATTAATTAAAAACAGCAGAGTTAATATGTTCAAGTACAGTCAGTAATTAACAATTCGGCGTGTAATTTCTCAGGATGTTGTAATCTGTGATTTGGAAAAGCTCTGAAGAGAGAGAGGATGCAAGCTGCTTGGAGAAGTAACATAATTGACAAGCTTTTTTTTATTTGAGGTGTGCCTTTGAGGCAGACGCTGCCCATAAAATGGTGAGAAAAACAAGTGACGGGTCTTTTTCAGTAGAAAAATCATAAACTGCTAATTTCCTCGTCCACACTGAGCTTGTAATACACTTTTGGTGCTCTCTGTTGATTCATATTTTTCATCAAATGTCCTGGATTGGTTTGGATTCCGGTAAAGCAGCTTGTCTTGTCATTTGTGTGATATTTATTGGAATTGTAGGACTCAAAGGGATAGTTCAGCCAAAATGAAATTTCTGTCATCACTAGATCATCATTTGAAATCCATATGGTTTTATTTCTTCTGTGGAACACGAAAGGAGAAATTGAGGATAATATCCTGGTCGTTTCTTTCCCTGAATTTACAGTAAATGAGGATCAAAGCTTTCAAGTTTCAAAAACGACACACAAGCATCATAAAAGTAGCCCATATGACTCTTACACTATATTCCAAGTCTTCTAAAGCCATTTGATTGCTTGGTAGGATAAACAGGCCAAAATTTAAGTCAATATTCTTTGAAAGTCTTGATATCCACCATAGTTCTCAATAGAGTTGGGGGACTCAAACTCGGACCACAATTATGAATAAATGTAGTCTCATCCGAACTTGGGTGGACTTGTACTTGAACTTGGCAAAGAGACTCTGACATTTTGGACTTTTTTTTATACAGTCGAATCCATTCGGAAATAAGTGACAGCATAAAATTAAGATGACAAGGCATCTTGATGATAAACGTCTCCTACTCGAACTCAATTGGTTAAGAACTTGAACTCGTGAGAAGTAGCCATGTCCAATTTGTGAATTTATTAAAGTCTTTTGAGAACATTATGCATTCATTTGGCCAGATTCTGGCACAATATCAGAGCTGTAGTTTGCAGCCAATCCAGTCCCAGAATGCATTGCAGAGAGTGTAGTGAAATACAATTTCGTAGTAGAAATTTCGACAGTAAATATATTTCATTCAATGCTGAAAAAAATTGATTAAAAAAATATTAAAAATTATGTATTTTACCCACACGGCAGCTGTCTAAATGTTTACCTCATTCTAACACATTTCTTTTATGCTGCAATTGGCATTATAATTCGGAGCTCTTTGCCGTGTTACTCATTTTTAAGTCACCCATCTCCTTTCAAACAGGATTTGACTTTGATCTGAGTGTATGGCCACATTCAATGCTCAATCACACATTCACATAGATGGGTGGCATTAGCATTTTGGAAGACCTATTCATCAAGCCCACTGTTTAATGGCACAACTTTCATGGCGTGCCATAAACCCCCTTACAAACAGTTGCGTAGGCCCACTGAAGAGGCTTTTCATCCTCTGGAGAGTCTGAATTAATCCCACCACTGGCTTCGAGGGAACAAAACAGCTCTGAGCGCAGACGCCGCTTCAAAGACGACGCTGCCCAGCGCCCACTGAACGCCACACAACGCACCGCTTCCACACCGCAGCAGCCAGACCCCAGCAGATGTCCGTTTCAACCCCCTCCTGAAAGAAACATTCACAGAGACCTTCTGTCTGGGGTTCTGTCTGTCAAGCCGCAAGCACCTATGGGAGATCGAGAGAGACGGAGTGTGTGCGGGCGGAAAGCACCTGCCGCTGGTTTACCTGTCACTTAATACCCTGTTATAATGTTTAATCAGAGCGCTGTCCTGGAGACATCGTCATTAAAACAGCTTTATGTGGAGCGAGCGGGAGGCTAAAAAGAGGCGAGACGGGCAGTGCAGAGAGTTAAGCAAGCACAAAGAAGTAGAGAGCAGCAGATGCAGTGTAAACGGTAAAGCATTGAGGGCTTTGCTCTGCCTGCACGCAGGAGCGGCCTCTTAAAGGAATAGTTTACTCAAAAATAAAGGTTCTGTCATGTACTCACCCTCATGTTTTTCTGAACCTGTGTGACTTATTTATTTTAAGGAACATTGGGTTCATTTTGTGGGATTTTTAAAAATTGTAATTAGAAGGAATGTCGACTTTAAAGCTTCAAAAAGGACACAAAAACATAATTGAGGTCGGTCCATATAATTCAAAATCTTCCTAAATTATATCACAGATTTCTGTGAGGAACATAAAGAAGTTAAAGTTGTTGTTCACTTATATTCCTCTCTTCCTGTTGAGACGTTAATCGAGGCACTGTTTATCAGACCATTGAATCAGTGAGTTGAATTCAAAAAACATATCATTTTTATTCATGAATGAATCATTCTAACTAAAAATACTGATTTGTCCACAAACATCATTACTTCACTTGTGAACCGAGAAGAGCTAAGGCAGATTTTAATTGAATAATTGTTTCTTATACAAAGTTATTGTATGACTTCAGTATACATGGAATATACTTTTATTATAATAATGATGTAGTACCAGCGTTATATAAACCACATTTATGACTGATGGTTTTGTGGAGCTTTAATTTTTTTTAGTACAATTGTATTTTAATTTAATTCAATTTAATTTAATTTAATTTAATTTAAATTGTTTTTTGTTTTGTTTTGTTGTGTTTTGTTGTGTTTTGTTGTGTTTTGTTTTGTTTTTTGTTTTGTTTTGTTTTGTTTTTTGTTTTGTTTTGTTTTGTTTTGTTTTGTTTTGTTTTGTTTTGTTTTGTTTTGTTTTGTTTTTGTTTTGATTTGATTTGATTTGATTTGATTTGATTTGTTTCTTAAATGCGTCAGTCCCTTCTTTTGAGTTCCACAGCGGAAGGTCTTATGTCATCTGTTTTTTTTTGTTTGTTTGTTTTTTAACAACATGTAAATGACAGAATATACTTTTTGGGTGAACTTTTCCTTTAATGAATCACTCCATACCCGACATTTGGCGCTGTGTTGGACTCTTGCATGTGTTGGAAGTTTGTGTGCTTGCGTGTGTGTGCATGCATATGTGGGCAACTTATTAGGCATCTGCTGCCCACATAAGACGACAACAAGGAGTCTGATTGAGGCAGTGCCAATGTCTCTCACACCTGGCCTACAATAAACCCAAAATGAAAGCGAGGGAGAGAGAGAACGAAGGGGAGGAGAGACAGACAGAGGCACAGGTGCAGGGGTTGGCCAGGTTGCAGGGGGAGGGATTTTGAAAGCCGTTTGGGAGACGACTGCTGTTTGCATTCCCAAGATTGAGAAATAGAGAGGCCTCCAAGTTCTGCCAAGTGTCAAAGTGACAACTTCCCATCCCTCGATTAAAATCGCAGTCGCCTAGACGTGCTGAATACACACAAAACCTCGCTTAGAGGAGACAAGGGGGCACCAAATGTGGCAGGCGCTGAAGAGGCTCGTCTTATTTGTGTTTACTTGTTTGAGAACCCTTCTTAAAGAGAAGATTGTTCTAATTGTTTGTCTAGTGGCTGCACAGACGCTGTCAAATTACTCTTTTGTGTTGGGCCAGTGCCGCCTTTACACCATTTCTTTAGTTTTGGTCTGTTGAGAATAAATTCTAGTGTGTTTCTTAAGGCCTTTTCACACTAATCGTGTCAATGCTCACCAGTGCAACTCTATAGACATTAAACTACAGCCGTACCCATGGCAGCACATTGCACCCAGGTCATAACACAACACTCAAGTTCAAACAGTTTTGATGTCAAGTGCGTATATTATTGAAGCCCATTTCCAACACTGAATTTAATTAATTAATGAATTAATTGATTTTAAAAAGTATTTGCGACTTATATATAATTGTGAGATGTAAACACTCAAATGCAATAAGATAAGTCAGAATTGTTACTTTGTTAGTTTTTATTTTTTACACTGTGGCAGAAAAACAAAGTGAGTTGTAAATTCTGAGAAAGATTGTGAGATTTAAACTCGAAATTGTGAGATGTAAACTCTGAAAAAAGGCAGAGTTTCAACTTTATTATTATACTGAATTATGATAATTGCGAGAAACAAAGTAAGAATTGTGAAATTAAAAAGTTGCAATGACCTTTTTTAGCATATATAGTCTGAGGTTCAGTATGTCTTTATTTTTTAAGAAATTAATGCTTATGTTGAGAAGACTGGAGTAATAATGCTACAAATTCAGCTTTACATCTTAGGAATAAACTTCATTGTGATAAAATATTTCACAATATTACTATTTTTACAATATTTTTGTTTGAATAATTGCAGCCTTGGTGAGCTAAGTGACCAAAAACTTTTGAATGGTAGTGTAAATTAAATAAGGTATAATAATATATTTTCACACTGATAGGACAAGTTGAGAGCATTGTATTATGGGATGCAGTGTTTTTGGCTTGTATATTGTATTTTGGTGATTTCTAGTGAGGATACAATGCAGAGTATACACATTGCTTGCTACTTTCTCTTTCTTTTTTTTCTCCCATCCTCTTTAAGATGCACCCTATTCATGCAGATATGGCCGATCATGCCTTCAGTACATATGGTTCTAGCCATATTGATTTTCCTCTAAACCCGCTGGTTGCTCTACATACTTCACAATCCACTCTAATGGTACGACAGATCGATATCTACGACAAGCGAGGCGATTAAACATGATTGGAGTGTGACTCATGTTTTCAGAGGCGTAAGCAGAGATGAATTGAGCGGTATCGCGTGAGAAGACAACTCTCAGGTAGGCCGTTTGGCTCCAAACTCCAGCTGATTCACAGGACAGGAATGTCCTCTGTTTGAGGACTCGGGCTGAGGTGTTTGCACAGCAGACAATCGTGGCTGCCGATTGGCTGAGGCTGGATAAGTAGGAGCAGCGGGCCATAATCTCAGCTGTTGTTCCCAATTGTGTTAGGGCTTGTCATTTTAATTTTACTGATGGTTTAAGTGAGATTAATTCACCTTGGCATGCATGCTTCTCTATATATGCTTTTGCGGTTGCTCAGATTCCTGTCTTTTGATTGGCTCTAAAACCGTTTTGCCTGTTGAGAGAAGCAGTGTTGAATGGCAGCCATGCTCCATTAGCTGTGTTTTGGGTTTATTTTGGCAATACCTCTGAGTTATGAGCACTGCTCTTAAAGGGATAGTTTATCCAAAAATCTAGTAATTTGCTTTGTGTCTGGACTGACGGAAACAGACCACACACATTTTTTCACAATTTTTTTCAACAAAGTTGTGGTTCAATGTTATTTTGATCTGAATGAAATGCTACCATATCTACAAATTGGTTACATGTTCGTCTATTGTGGTTTTCTTAAAGGTTTAGTTCACTCAGAAATGACAATTGTGATTATCTAATTACCCTCACGTTGTTCCAAATTGGTCTTTCTGTAGAAAAAACCCCCAATATATTTTGATGAATTTTGGAGACCAAACTAATTTGGTGAAAACCATTGATTTCCATTGTATGAACAAAACCCCACTTTTGTGTCAAAATCTCTTCTTTGTATTCCTAAGAAGAATGAAAGTCATACAGGTTTGGAAAGTCGTGAGGATGAGTAAATGATGAGTGGATTTTCATTCTGTGGTCAACTATCACTTTAAATGGCACCAAAAACATTGCGGTTGACTTGTCTCTTTCTGTTTAAGGTGAGAAAAAAGCTGGATCAGCCTTTACACCAGTAGTCAAAACACTAGAGGTGATCCAGCAGAAATCTCTCAGTCTGATTTTGTGCATGAAAAGCTCCCCATATCCTAGTGTTCTCCGGCTCTCCATCTTTTTGTCGTGAGGCGTTCTAGCAGCGCTCAGTGATGAAGCCCAGCAGTGACTGACAGCGCTGGGGGGCATCGGTGTGACATCACGCATGAGCAGCAGACGGATGTATTAAAACAGAGGGGAGGGTGGCTTGGGCCCTCAGCGTCTGGCTCGGTGCCAGTCTAGACCACCTGTCTGAGCGCAGCATATCTGCTCTATTGTTAAACCACACACCGGCTGGGTTAAGTTGCAGCCCTGTATAAAGAGTGACAGACATCTTAAGTGGGTACATGGGATTTAGACAGAGATTTTATAGGAGTACTGGTATCTCTGTCGGTCTCGTTCTCTCCCCCTTCCGCAGTCTCAGCAGCTCACGCTTTCCATTACGTAACAAACAGCTTTCAGTAGCTTTTAATGAAATCATGAGCGACTGCATTAAGTATGCAGACTTGTGTCCTTTCGGCATCTGTCCAGCAGCGGCTCTGGAAAGCCGTCATCGTGCAGGAACTTTATAGTAACATCTCCCAGTGTGAATGTGAGCGCTGCTTCGGTTATAAATACCTCCTGAAGCCCGTAAGTCATGTAAGCACACTCATGATCACATTTAAAGCTCAGGAGTTCTAAAATAGGCTAGGCATAGACAATTCTGGAGTTTCTGTTATTACACTTAGCTGGGTTTAAATGACAGAATGCATTACTGTTATTGGTCAAGTGCTGCTCTCTTTTATTAAGAGTCTTAAATATGATGTTGACTCAAATTTGACTTGGCCTCTGCGTGCTTCCAGACAAATCAGTGTGAAACATTGTTTCCAGTCCATTTTATTTCTGTGCTGTGACAGAGTTGAACAGATACTCCTGAAACCAAAAAATGTAGGTAGAACAGAAAATGTATGATTGTATGAATATAAAATGATGTATTTAATTTGATTGAAATGTGCGCACAGTAATTGTTCATAATAACATGTATAGGCCTAACATTTTGAATTCGTTGCATTCCGTTTTCATTTCAATTTTAGTTTTAATTTGAGTAGCTTTGTCATTATTTAGCCTATTTATATGCCTATATAGTTTTATTATTCTTTTTTCCAGTTTTAGTTATTTTAGTACATTTAGTACACAAGTTAAAGTAAATGAAAATGACAAATGTTGCTTTGGGAGCTAGCTGAAATGCAGTACATTTTTAAAAAAATATATAATTTAATCATTTTAGTTGACGTTTATTTAGTTTCAAGTAATGTACATGTTCTTCTTTATGGTTTTAGTTTTGGTTAACTATAATAATCTTGCACCAGGAGCATGTATTAAGAAATTCTGTGTTTATATAATTTTTAATTTGACTTTAAAGCTGGCATAGAAAAAAAAAACAGCCAATCAGAAAGCATTTGTTTGTCACATGTTTTGGAGTTTTGGAGAGCAGTTATGGGAAGAATTTAGCAAAGCTTACTGCTGCTTTAAGTTTCTTACTGCCAGCCCAGTGTTCTTAGAAGTTGATGTAAAGTGATTGTGGTGCTGAGAGAAGAGCTGATATCAGGCTTTTAGTGGTTGGATGTTTAGCGGTGATGCAGTGCACTTAAGTTAAAACATGATGGCTTAAAGATGTCTACCTTTATAATTGAATCTCTAGTGTGTTTAGATGCTAAGAGCTTTGTGTTGCAAAAATCCATATTGTTATTCTCCTGAGGTGCACATTAATGTCATAGCTGTATTTTTGTGATGAACGGTGGCATTTGTAGGTGACCGCTGAGGGGTCAGGTTTGTATTTTTCTCCTCGTGACCTCTGTGCGCCCACGTCTTCGGGCTCACCTGACTAATGAGCTGATATTTGAAGGCAGAGTGGTAGGGTGCGAGGTTAAAGGTCAATCCAATACCAAACCATCTTTCATGGTATTACTTGGAGAACTTGACTCAGGTAGGCAGAAAAGCAATAAGAAATTAGCTGGAGTGTGTTTGCAGGTCCAAAGTTTATTCTGCATGTCTGAAATAGAGCGCTCCTCTGGGAAGGACGTCAAAATCACACTCATTTATTCTCCAGCTCAGGGTCAGAGAGTATCTTTCACTAGTCTTTTTACTGAACCTCAGTGTCTCGGATCTCTGTTTTCATTCAGAGGACTAACATTGGAAATATTTGAGATTTAATTAACATTTACTCTACCTTTGAAAAGTTAGGGTCAGCATGATATTTTTTAAAAGGATGTATTACATTGATAATCAAAAATGACTGAAAATACATTGAAATGACTGGATAAATGATAAAAGCAGCAAATCGGCATATTAGAATGATTTATGAAGGATCACTGATGTGACACTGAAGATCAGAGTAATGATGCAGAAAATTCAGCTTTACCATCACAGGAATAAATTTCATTTTAAAATATATTCACATAGAAAACGGATATTTGAATGGTAATATTTCACAATATTACTGTTTACGGTATATTTGATCAAATAAATGCAGCCTTGGTGAGCATAAGAGACTTCTTTAAAAAATTACTTTAAAAAATCTTATGACCCTAAACTTTTGAACAGTAGTGTAGGTTGTTTGCCCCATAAATCTAATACTGAATGTTCCCTCAAAAGAATAAATAAATAAATACACTGTAACGTAGTTTGTAGGTCAGGAAGAAGGAGGCGGGAACCGGCGAACATTCAAAGAAACTTTAATAATAAAATACACTCAAAACAGCGCGACAGCCCCTCGCGGATGACTGTCGCGCACAAACAAAACCAAAACACAAAATAAAATCCAGGCCTGGTCCTCTCTCATCTTTCCCTGTCGTCACTCCTCCTTTGTATCCTTCCGGAGCTCCTCCGTGAGACTCGAGACCGGTGAGTGGCGCAGGTGTCGCGCATTCGCAATTACTCCACCGGCCTCGCTCCGTTCCCACGGCTCTCGGCCCCGCCCCTCTCGTTACATACCCCCATCACCCCTCGCAGGCCGGGGGGTACTCCCGAGACTGCGCTCTACTCCCCCCCCGGGGTAAGGACAGACAGACGAGGTGAGAGAAAAGGAGACGGAAGGATGAGGAGAGACAGAGATGAGAGAGGGGAGAGAGAAAAAAAAAATTCTGGTTCCGGTTCCCAGACACACTGCCGCTTGGTCCTCAACCGGCTGAGAGGCTCTCACTCGCGGTGCCATGCGATGGTACTGGACATCGTTGGTGGACGGCCCACCACTCCTCCGCCTCCTGGCGGACGGCGATGGCTCCTCCTCTTGAGGGCAGCCGGCAGCGAGTCCCCCGTTCCCTGCTCCTCCCCAATCATGGCGGATGGCAGCAGGCTCCGGCCTCCTGGCGAACGGGCAGACTCCTCCGCTCCCTCACGGACGGCAGCCACCCCACCTCGACCCACGAGCGCGGCAGCGAGCTCTCCGTCCCACCTCGTCTTCCATCGTTCCAGCACCACCGCCTCGGGCAGCCACCGGCACACTTTTATTATAATTAAATCATTTAATTTCAGTGAATCAGTTCATTTAGATAGCTAATTTTATTAAACGATACAAAATATTTATTTGAATCATCACTCAAATAAAAATGTAGTCAAAACTGTTTGTTAGCATATTCTCCTTTAAGTAATTAAACTTTTTTTTTTTGATCAACGCATTATAACACAAGTGTTTTCCGCTTTCAGATAAAACTGTTGCAGATGAGTGATTTAGAAATGCTTTGCAAATCGACTCTACTCAATCATTACAAAGAGATAAATTAAAAGGACAATTCATTCACAAATATTTACCCTATTATTATTGACCATCTAACCCAACCTGCGCTTTGCGGTTCTGCATTGTCACCGTTTTGTAGCGATTATCATTTCAGCACTGTTTATTAGAGCGGGCTCATGAATGACCCAGAATCAGGGATCCCCCTGCACTCTCTTGGCTGCCGTGGGCTGCTCGGCACATGTGCCATTGGCTCCTCACTGCGCTTGGTAAGGCTTAAGATGAGGCCCAAGTTATGGTTATGACCATGTTAAAAAAAATACATCTAAAATGCCTTTCTATGGATTGGGAGTATAAAATATCATACCAACACATCAACATATACCTTTATTTACTGTGTTATCCAGTTAATTTTTTGTCTATAGATTGCCTTGTTGGATCCATGAGGGCTGTGCTTTCATCCTGTTATCTTAAAGTTGCCTCCATGTTAATATTTGCACATGTCTGAAAACGGGCCGAATGAATCAGTTTTGCACACAAAGGGTTTTATACACCCCTCCTCCCCTCTCTTCCCCGTTAAAACTCAAACATCTCTGCCCCCAAGGTCTATCAGTGCCTGCCCTCTCTTCATGGCTCCATCCATCTCCCTCCTGCAATCATTCATCTCTTTCTCCCTCCCTGCGAGCTTCTCCGCTGCTCCACTCATCTGATCCGGAGAGAGCCAGAGCCTGCTGTTGAGATTAGGAGTGACTCCAGCCGCTGTGGAATGCTTTGATGCTCCGGGATCTGGGGGGGAGGTGCTGACACCGGAGGGGTCGTCCCTTTTACCCCTGGCGCCGCCAATGTGCTTTTGTTTGTGGAAGCCCTCCAACTCCTCCTGTTCGGCACGATTTGGTGCTCTTTTAGAGGCGTGTCAGACTTAAAAACAACTGCACACACCGAAATCTCAGAGTACATGCAGTACCTGTTTTACTTTATCATCATGCTGTGCATTAACGACTGTGGAGAGAGATCACAATACACCAACGGAGATCACAGAACACAACTGGCCACTCAGAATGAGGCAATATTCTACTGCTGATGCAGATGGGGCAGCTTCATGTTGGAGATTGTGACTGCCTCCTGTGATTGGAGGCAGATCAAGTGGAGAAAACTTGGGACAACTTCTCAACATGCAAATAATTAAGCATTAACATGCTTCTTGTAATTGCATGCAATGTAAACCAGTAACCATGTGTGTTCGTGCATGCCACCATGATATTAGACCTCATCCGTATATTTCAGTTATAATCATCGCATTGTGTCCTCTGATTGCTCACTCCAGGTCGCAACAGTTGTTGCTTGTAAAGCAGTATAACATAAAGGTTACCAAAGCATTTTGTCACCCCACCTTTCCTTACCTCCAATGAGCCCCAGGGATTCAGTCGCTGTTTCTTGTCCTTTCCAGTGGGGCAAACCCTACTCCTCTCTCTTGCCGCTGTCCTGAAAGCTAATCAATGATACAGAAGAGCTCCACATGTAACATCAGAGTGGGGTGTTCTTTGAAGGGCGAGGCACAGGGATTAGAGGAAGATGAATCGGAACATCCTGCCATAATCCCTTCCTCCGCGCCTCCCAGCAGGTGCTTGCCCCTCGCTTTTTTTCCCCTTTTTGTTGTTTCACTTAACTGCCCATTCACTTTTTCACTTCACTTCACTTCTGTCTGGCTCTCTCCACATCTTGGCCAGCTGGGCTGATCTACAGGAGGTCTGCTTTACTCTGACCTCTTCAGTTGTACCTGTATTTTAAGCACACCGAGGCAGATGTATTGAAACTGGAGGCAGATACTGCACTTTGACGCTAGAGGCATCATTTTAATGCAGATACAATAAAAACTTGAGGCAGACAGGATGTAGGTACTTTGGACCACAACCATAGACCTTAGGTCTTCAACCCTGCTCCTGGAGACCCACTGTCCTGCAAAGTTTATTTCCAACCTACTTCAAGAGTTTTTGAAAACCTTGGTTAGCTGGTTCAGGTGTGTTTGATTAGAATCGGAGGTAAACTCTGTAGGATAGCAAGTCTCCAGTACCCCTTTTTCACCAAGGCAGTTCGAGTGCTGGTTTGGAGCCAGAGCCTAGTTTCAAACCAGTTCTTTGTCTATCGACACCCAAAGCACCAGCTCCAAACCAGGAAAAGCAGTTCGTAAGTAGCACCAAAACATTGCTAGGCTAGAAGGAAGAACCGCTTGCGTCAAGGGATGGGGGCGGGGTTACCGTGACCAACAAGATGAACAGAAACTTTTGACTGCCATATTTGAAACAACAGCTAAACACAAACACGTTGGATTCTCCGTGTTTGGATGCCAATGTAGGTTTGCAAAGCCATGAACATCAATAGCAACGCAACGTCCACCATTGTTGATAGTGTGTTTAGGCTTGTTCGGGATGCATCGGCGCTGCGTGGACTGGTCGGTGCATGGCATCGGGGTGCTGCGGGAGCGACTGGAAAGCAGGCGGCTCTTTATGCTTTTGGATCGCTCTCACGGTGCTTTGGTGTGTTGTGTGCCGATCGATCAATCTGCATGGTGCCGATGCACCTTGAACAAGCCTGTTGTGTTTGGCGCTGCCACACTAGCGAAACGAAAGATGCAATGTATTCATTGACGTAAGACCTGGCTCTGTGGTGGCTCTCTAGCCCGTGGAAAAGCAAACCGGTTCTTAAAAGGCTCGCCAGTTGAACCAACTAAGAACTGGCAATAGCACTGGGGCTGTAGCTATCGATTATTTTAGTAATAGAGTATTCTACAGATTATTCCATCGATTAATCGAGTAATCGGATAAGAAGAATGTTTTCCTTATTATTTTTTCTCTTTAGAGTAATACTACATATGCAAGAGATAATAAGATAGATCTCTTAAAATAAACAACTAATTTGTTGTTTTTTTTTAGAAAAATTTACATTTTTATTGCTGAAATTGCATACATTAATAGCCGTGAAAACTAAACCCATTGAATGTATTTAATTGCCAAATTGCATTCAAATGCCAATACAAATATATAAATTTAAAAAAATTATAAATAAAAATACAAAAATCAGTTTCACATTACTTTAAAAAAGGTAAACAGTACAAACTAAAACTAAGGCATAAATCAAAATAATAGTAATAAAAATTATAATAATACCTAATCATTGCATTTATGTCGTGCAACTTAACTTTCAAGTTTCAGCCTAACTAAAGCTCAAGCATGACATAAGCCTTTACTGTCTTCTTGGAAAGCTTTGTGGCTTTTGTGAGAGGCAAAAATCAGTGGACAGGAAGGTAACTTGGAACAAGAACAAGAGACCATACACAATTTTTAAACACATTTTTCTGCAATATGAAATTAGTTATTTGAAGAATAAAGGGACATTATAACTAGCCACCATATTGATTTACGGTCTTAAATATGTCCAGCGCTTTTTTTAAAAAGTCTATGGTTTGGTCCAGGGTTTATCGGGTTGTGCGTCAGTAATAATGGTCCATGGGGAAACACAGTATTCCGTGTGCAGTTACAGAAAATTGACTAAATGAAGCCTCAAGGCAAATAATTTGCCTCAGTTATTTTTTTGTATTCTAATTACTCGAAGTATTCGAGGAATCGTTTCAGCCCTACTCTGAACTAACACCTGGTTCCTGCTGGTGGAAAAGGGGTACAGGAGAAAAAGTTGAAGACCTCTGCTGTAGACATACTTGGAGGCATGGATCTTGAAAATTGTAGACTGAATTTCAGATAGTAACTTGAAATCAGTAGACTGATTTGGTGGCTAATACCTTGACAACTGTCGACCAACTTGGAGGTATAGACCTTGAAATCTGTAGACTAATTTGGTGGCATAGACCTTGAAAACTATAGACCAAAAGCGGGCATGCTAGTGCGTGCCAGGGCCAGTCATGTTTCCACTGTCACTTCCGGGGCTTGATTGTGCCTCGTCTGTGCTTTACATTGATACATTGAAGCTAGAGGTGGATTTGGTGGACGGCACTTTGTGACACTGGAGGGCGGATATATTGAAATTCCTGTATTTCTTCTAGTAATTTCTGTTTATACAATAAGAGAGATTAACATAAATGCACCCATTACCCTTTAAACTTGACCTCAGTTACAACTCTTCATCATGGGTTTTCACCATGAGCTAAATGGTAATAGGATCAGAGCCCTAGTTCCTGGAGTGACCTTACCCCGTTGTGGTTTTTATCAGCTGTAAATTATGCATGAGCCTCTTGTTAAAAGACTAGCATTGTAAGAGAACCCATTTCTGTCCCGTTAAGGAGTGCACAGGCTGGGAAGCTCCATGGGGCTATTGTGTTGCAGTGTCTCTCACCCGCTGAGGAAGGGTAAGACCAGCGGAACTGGAATGCCCAGATCAGTCATTCTCATGGCCCTCTTTACCCATCCTGTCTGGAGGATGTGGTTAGATCCCATCTCCACCCTCCATCACTCATGTTGCAATTTACAGACTGCCTCTCTCTGAGAAATACAGAAGGCTCAATATATCATTGTTTCCCGGTTGACAGGAGAGTCTTGAAGTTGAAACTAAGTTCATTTGGAGGCTGGCTTTATTCGGAGCGTATCATGAATTTGCACAGACACGTTATAATTGGGGACAGCCACAACTCCTGCAGATAGTCCTGGGAAAATATGTAGAGCTTGAAAACACTGGAACTCTCTAAAACCTAACAAGTTCACGTGCTGTCTACTGTCTACTTAGGCGACTACCTTCTAAGACAAAATCCTAAACATCACGTACCTTCACAAGGTGCTGAATTTGAACACTCTACAATAGTCAAATTTATTGGGATGCCACTATTTATTTGAAGAAATACATATATCTGTTTTCATTGAGCTCAGTGCAATTCATTCTGGGATTGTCTCTCAAAAGATGCATGTGATTCTGTCTTACAAATTTGGCCAAAATTACATATCGTGGAAAGCAGCTTTCTATCTTTTGGAACAGCTTTTGCATTTTGAATGCTCACCATGCCTTTAAAAGCTGTCTAGGGAACTCGCTAGATTTTGGAGCAGAGCAATCATTTAAGTAATCTATCAATGTGTATAGTTTTAAGAGTATCAGAGTCATCAGATGTTATCATAACCATTCTCTTTTCAAAGAACTTGCACATTTGCATGAAGCCAAACAATATCCCAAGAAAATCCTGACTTCCTGTGTGGACTAACTGTATTGTTTCTCACTCATCTGTTTGAGTTTATCATGTTAGGTCTGTATTTAGACTGTGTAGATTTGTTAATAGAAAGACTTTGCAAAATGCTCTCTGTATAGTGTGTAGGGATTACGCTCATGTCGGCTATCCCAGCATGCATCTCTATCTCTGTCACTGGATACTTGCATGTCAAACAGTTGGCCATTATACCCTGTAATGAGGAACAGATAGGATAAATTGTCCAATAAAAGCAGGCCGTCTCTGAGATTCAGAGCAGTCTAGACTGACTCGATGAACCGTGACTTCCTTCGTTGTTTTACTGGATACTTTTTTTGCACAGCTGCATCAGAATTACTCTGGTGCTTAGTCGCATTAATACTTCTAAAGCTGCAGTTTTCAGCTCCTAAAAATATTTAGGTTTCTTATAACAACCATTGCAAGAAAAAAAAAAAGATTGTTTTCTTTATTTCTCCTGCAAAGTACGAATTCTCCCCTGCTCTGGTGCTTAGTCGCATTAATACTTCTAAAGCTGCAGTTTTCAGCTCCTAAAAATATTTAGGTTTCTTATAACAACCATTGCAAGAAAAAAAAAAGATTGTTTTCTTTATTTCTCCTGCAAAGTACGAATTCTCCCCTGGACCAATCTAAATGAGGTTATACCTCTGCCTGGAACACTTTAGCAATCAATAAGTAATGGGACAGTTGGCCGGCTTGTAAGTGCTTTGTTGAATATCTAGCAGCAACATTTTATAGTCTAGTTTTTTTTACTCTTGTGTTTATTGGCTGAAATCTCACTGTCATCTAGTCCTCCAGCTATCTCCAATGTTATAATGAACTTTTTGCCTGTGTAATCTCCATTGATTAATGTCAATGTTTGGGTGTGGAGCTGCAAACCCCATTTGAACAGATGATGCCGGTTTAGAGAGTGATTATGCGTCTTTTTGGAACATAACACATGGTGTGTTTTAATTTTGTGTACACTTCAATTTTTCCCCCCTGTAAATAAACTAGAGTTCATTGTAATTTCTTGTTTATATCCAAGTCTGTGAGACTTTCAGTCTGATTTTTCTCCTCCTTTCTGTCTACTTCCAGACTTCAGCCCATTTAATTGCCAGACCCTCAGCTTTCACCATTACAATTTGATTTTGTTTCAGTCATTGCTTGATTTCCTAGCCTTTGGGCCTTTGGCATTACAAAAGGGCTGTCTTAAAAAGTACATATAGACTGTATTCTTCATAAATGCTTCAGTAAGATGTCAGGTTAATCAGGATGTCTATTTTCAATTGATGCCAAAAAGACATCATGAATAGAATTTCTTCTTTTTTGTGGCATAGCGACAGTGCCTGTTCCATCAGTCACAGCCATGAGAGACTGGAAAAGAAAAAAGAGAGAAACAATCTGTCTGCCGAACACAGCGCTTGTGAGAATTGATTAGCGATGCCGTTGCGGATTCGTCAAAGCTGCCGGGGCTTGGCAAGCTATCTCAGGCACGGTCCTCTGATTGAATGAGATTAATTTGTACAGGAGTGAATGATGTTTGTCTTTTACCCATCCCCCTTATTTTCTTTAATTCTGTGTGGGGAGAGCATATTTGGCAGCAAACATCAGGCGTGGACTGAGGGGAGTGCGTGTGGGTAAAATGATGAAATGCAGCTGAAATGGAAAGTGCGTAAACGCGTGCCTCCTCTGGCAGCATGCGGAGGGTGGAGGAGGAATTGAGACGTACGACTTTCCACTGTTTTTAGTATTCTGTGCTGTTTCACGGGGAGAGCTGAACTGAAATGTGGAGTCAGTGAGTTAGACGTCTCCAAAAGGAGAAGCTGTGATGAGTGAGTGCGAGAGGCCTTGAAAGTTGGCAGTTTGATTTATCCTTAGTACTATTTATCAGTCATCAGCTGCTGCTGAAGTCTTTGCAGAGCGTAATGGAGAACTTAATTACATTTCAAAGCCTTGACGTGAATCAACATTCAGAGGAAGAGTTAGACAACATCTCGCAAGTGTCCGTTAGTGTCGTTTTGTCAAGTCACTCACTACAGTGTCCGTAACACAAACTGCAATCATAACTGAATTATAACATGATCACTAACTCAACTTAAAACAGTTAAAACGGTGTTAAATTGTTTATTTACTTTAATGTTACTACTGCATCCTTACTATGGACACCCATTTTCTCCTAATATCACAATTCTGACTTTTCTTTTTCGAAGAAATGTCCAATTTGTGAGATGTAAGCTCAGATTTCAGAAAAAAAATGTGTCAGATTTAAACCACAAATTATCATAAAAAAGTCAGAATTGTGAGATGTAAACCCGGAATTTGGAGGGGGAAAAAAAAATCAGAATTGCGAGATTTATTATACATAGAATTGTGAGATGTAAACTCAGAATTGCGATAAAAATTTAAAATAAATCTGAATTCACTGAATTAATTGGGACATCTTACAATTTTGACTCAGAATTGTGAGTTTCACTATCTCAATATTCTGACTTTATATCTCATAATTCTGAATTACGAGAGAATGTCAGAATTGTGAGATAAAATGTCACATTTACCTTTATTTATTTATTCCATGGTGGAAACGGGCTGACAGACAGAAGAGGTTCATTACAAAAATATTCCTGTTGTATAAGGTTTTATAGCTGAGTCCCTACTTGTAAACACTGTGAGGGCTCTTTACTTTGGCATGTTTGTTCCAGCCATAAGGAGAGGCGGTCGTGCGCAGACAGTGTTGATCTTTCGCAGGGGTGGAGGTAAAGAGAGGATGGGTCAATACAGATCAATGGATTCTGGGCAAATATAGCCAGGGTCAAATGGGCAGTCCTACAATAGCTCAGTTATGGCCGACTGCCAGCGAAACGCAGCTCTTATCTGACACGGAGAAAGTATTTAACCGGACCGCCGTGTGCGACTGCTGAGTAGAGTGCAGGCTGTGATTAATGTGAGGTTGTAAAATCTCTGACGGTTTCTTCAAAAGAAAAGTTTTTCGGTCTTAAACAGACGTAGTCTCTGGGGTTCTGCCTTTTGAGATATCAACAGCATAATTAGGAGTGTTTTTTGTTTGTTTTTTACATCCAGATTGTGTCTTCTGATGCAATGTAAAGTAATGCGCTGCGGTCACAATGCAGGAATTACACCCTGACGTAAGCCGTTTCTGTTTTTATGCTACATGCCACTTTAAATCCTGACGAGTGTTTAAAGCTTGGACAAAGCACTTTCCTGTGTGTGTGTGTGTATGTGTATTCGAGCAGTCTGAGTGAGTTACACTACAAAAAAGATTTCAAACAATCTAGATATCTGTGCAGATGAAGTCCATGCCTGTTATATCCTGTAAGTCCTCAGTATCTTTAATAGTATAGAACAGGGGTGGCGACACGTTGAGGGTATTACATATCAGCCTCAACTCTCAATGACTCTCCTAGCTGTTTTTTTCCACAGCGGCAATTAGACGATGGGCCGCACCTCACTAACCATACACCGCCCTCCTAGTGGTATTATTTATAGATGATACTCCCCTGCTGAGGCTGGTGTGTATATTAGTGTGTGTGGAGCGTAATGTTGCCCAAATGGCATTACAATACACTGGTGTTGTGAGAAGTAGAGAGTTGTCATCATGCCGTGTGTCGGTTTATCCTTCAAAGAATCCCTGACATTCAATATCTTCCAGAGGGCTCTTTACTTTGGCATGTTTGTTCCAGCCATAAGGAGAGGCGGTCGTGCGCAGACAGTGTTGATCTTTCGCAGGGGTGGAGGTAAAGAGAGGATGGGTCAATACAGATCAATGGATTCTGGGCAAATATAGCCAGGGTCAAATGGGCAGTCCTACAATAGCTCAGTTATCGCCGACTGCCAGCGAAACGCAGCTCTTATCTGACACGTAGAAAGTATTTAACCGGACCGCCGTGTGCGACTGCTGAGTAGAGTGCAGGCTGTGATTAATGTGAGGTTGTAAAATCTCTGACGGTTTCTTCAAAAGAAAAGTTTTTCGGTCTTAAACAGACATAGTCTCTGGGGTTCTGCCTTTTGAGATATCAACAGCATAATTAGGAGTGTTTTTTGTTTGTTTTTTACATCCAGATTGTGTCTTCTGATGCAATGTAAAGTAATGCGCTGCGGTCACAATGCAGGAATTACACCCTGACGTAAGCCGTTTCTGTTTTTATGCTACATGCCACTTTAAATCCTGACGAGTGTTTAAAGCTTGGACAAAGCACTTTACAGAATTTTTATTTGTGGGTGAACTATCTCTTTAGGGAAACGTCCTCGCTCCCTCTAACCATGTGTCTGATCAAAACATTCCGCACGGCAACCAGACGTCCAATCGGAGCGAGGGCTGCAACTCGGCTAGATTTTGATTGGTTCTTCTAGAGCTTCAGTTTTGAACCTCTTTGGCTTTATAAAACAGGACAAAAGAAGAGCATCCGGAGTCGAACACTGCAGTTGTAATTACGTCTGTGCTTGAATTAAAAATGAGACAGAATTTTTATTTGTGGGTGAACTATCTCTTTAGGGAAACGTCCTCGCTCCCTCTAACCATGTGTCTGATCAAAACATTCCGCACGGCAACCAGACGTCCAATCGGAGCGAGGGCTGCAACTCGGCTAGATTTTGATTGGTTCTTCTTGAGCTTCAGTTTTGAACCTCTTTGGCTTTATAAAACGGGACAAAAGAAGAGCATCCGGAGTCGAACACTGCAGTTGTAATTACGTCTGTGCTTGAATTAAAAATGACAATTGTAATGGATGCCTTCAACTTTAATTATGATCTGTGTCAGCCTGTGAATATGAGAGCACACATAATTGGGGATTGGGAGAGGTCTGTTTTGTATTTTCTTTCTCTCTGGGAGATGACAGATTTAGATTTGGCTCTGGAGAAAGAAGCTGAGGGGAGAAGGCATGACAGACGATGCATGATTGCTATCAAAAATCTGGTTTGTGCACCCCTGACGCCAGTGACCGGCAGCTATAGTTGGGCGACTCCCTACCCAGCATTCCCTGGGGCACTCAGTAAACCACATTGTGGGGAGAGCCTGAACCAGGGACTCGTTCGGGGGAGCATGAAACAGATTATAGTGTCCTGTTTTGCAGAGCATCTAAAGGTAGGAAAAAATGGTGGAAACCCCAGCGGTTTCCCACCCCGTTTTATGACCCTGGATGACCCTCCAATCTGTGAGCTATTGGCCTTTTGACCTTTTACTCTCACGTTATGGGTGTGAGAGATAATGATAATGGCAGCCGTTTTCTTAATAACTTCAGGTGCCTGGTTTGTTTGTTTGTGACTGAATTATGTGAAGACTGAAAGTTGATCCTGTCATATCTGTTTGTCTTCTGCCACATGGAGTAACCATCAAAGTGGCTTTGTTTCAAAACTGTAGTCCTGTAGGCTGATTTATCCACCTTTTTTTCGATGCGGAAGTAAGCCGTTTTCCCATTAACCGCTATAGGGAATTAACGAGAAGAATAACAAAGTGCAGTAAACTGTAAAACGGTTTGCACTACAAACCAGTGCGTTCATAATTAGGATAATACATTCAAAGAATGTGGTAAGACACACCAGTTTGAAATATCAAACCGCAAAACGAGCTGTTTTGTACAACTAAAAATAGCTGGAAGCGGAGGACTCCCGGAAGCCAGACACATTGAATTCACAAATGGCCAAGCCCACTCTTATGGAGAAAATAAGGTGGATATGTTAGCATATTGAAGTGACATTAGCCATGTCTTTATCAGGAGTTCTTCTGGAACCATTCATACTGATAATCCTTGGAGTGGAGAATGTGATTGTGAATATGAGGTGATCAGAGTAAATATTTTGTATACAATTTTTATATATTTTACCTCAACATTTTATCAACATTCCATCAGTAAAAATCATAATATTTGCTAATATCCTATTCTAACTGGTTTATTTTTATATAATGGGTGCATGAACATATATTACACTGATGCTGAATAACCCAAATACATTTTATTTTATTTTATTTTAAAGGTAGAGTGTTATTTTAGTGTTATCTTTATATAGTACTTATTAATGTGTTAGCTCTGTTATGCTCTGTGTGGGTATGGTATTCTGTATTAGCTTTTATTTTTGTATTTTACTTTTAATTTTTTATATTAGTTTTCATTTTAATGTTGTTTTTTTTTACATTTGGATTAGTTGGATTTGTTTTAATAGTCCTATTTAACTTCATTTTTACTTGAGTTTTGGTATTTTTAGTAACATTTATTTCAGTTAGTTGCAATTTTTTTTTCTTTCGTTTTTTCAAGTTTAAGCTTTTCATCTAATGTTTATTTTATTTATTTCAAATACTGAAAGCAATTTTTATCGTTTTGTTTAGTGGTAACACTTTACTATAAAGTCCCATTATTTAACGTGGGTGCATTAATTGATATTAATAAACTATGTGCAATGCATTTTTACAGTGACTATTCATCTTTGGTTAATGTTAGTTAATAAAAATACAACTGTCCATTGTTAGTTCACGTTAATTCAGGTGTTCTTGTTAGTTACGGTATAATTATAGATTTAAGTACTGATTAATATTAATTAACTACATGTACTTAGGGTTATTTGCATGTAATTATGCATAATTTATTGCTATTATAATAGTAAGTACATGTAACGTGTAACAAGGACACCTTAAAATAAAGTGTTACCAAATAATTAAATAGCAATAATAATAATAAATGAACAGTAATTAACAGATACAAGTCTTTATTTCAGTAATGTATTAGTAAATGCTGAAATATTAACTACAATAATAATTGGTTTAGAAGTATTTTTCATCGTTAGTTCATTTTAACTAATTTAGTTAACTAATGTTAACCAATGAAACCATATAATAAAGGGTTACCATTTTAATAAAAAATAACAAGACCGCTTCACTTATTCATCTTTGGTTAATGTTAGTTAATAAAAATACAACTGTCCATTGTTAGTTCACGTTAATTCAGGTGTTCTTGTTAGTTACGGTGTAATTATAGATTTAAGTACTGATTAATATTAATTAACTACATGTACTTAGGGTTATTTGCATGTAATTATGCATAATTTATTGCTATTATAATAGTAAGTACATGTAACGTGTAACAAGGACACCTTAAAATAAAGTGTTACCAAATAATTAAATAGCAATAATAATAATAAATGAACAGTAATTAACAGATACAAGTCTTTATTTCAGTAATGTATTAGTAAATGCTGAAATATTAACTACAATAATAATTGGTTTAGAAGTATTTTTCATCGTTAGTTCATTTTAACTAATTTAGTTAACTAATGTTAACCAATGAAACCATATAATAAAGGGTTACCATTTTAATCAAAAATAACAAGACCGCTTCACCAGTGACGCAGCATTCTGGCTTTCTCTCGTCTCTCAGCCCTTTTACAGCCATCCATTTCACAGCACCTCGTTAAGTTTCTACTTCATTCAGTCATTGTATTTGTTCCCTGAACAGTCAAGCTGTCTCCATTGCTATTATAAATGTTGTCACACAGACCATAAGCATTAATGTGGCATGTCAAATGCTGCATGTATGCAGAGACATCACCAGTGCAGCCCCGCGCCGGCTGCAGCTTCACGTTAATAGAGAGCTAATGAGAGCACATTCGCAGGGCCGTGGCCGACACACTCATGTTTCATTCATGAGGCTGGCGGAGAACAGCACTAGATAATGATCATTGTTGCCCGGTGTGGTGTGGCTGAATCGCAGACGTGCAGTAGTGCAGGTTTAAGCGCTGATAGGCCTGGAGGGGCAGCCAATGGGCAACAGGCATTTGACATACATCACCTGTGCTGTTTGGAAGAGAAATACTGATGTTGATATATTAATATTGAATATTGATAAGACTAGGTAATGTGATGTGTGACTGAGGAAGACACTCAGAGCGAGGGAAGGCTGGAAATGTGGCACAATAAAACAACATAACACATTGGTATCATGGTTAATACATTAATAATAATTATATAATTAATTATAAAAACAAATAAATGAATTCAAATAATTCAAATTGTGTTTAGATTTTGGATAGTTTGATTTGGTTTTGTTTTGGGTTATTTACTTTTTGTTGTTTTGTTTGTTTTTGTTTGATTTGGTTTTGGTTTGGTGTTTTGTTGTTGTTTTTTTGCTTTTGTTTGATTGTTTTGTTTTGTTGTTTGTTTAATCTGGTTTGGTTTTGGGTTTGATTTGGTTTTGTTTTACAAGTTGTTTGTCAAAAATGTTTTTTTTGGGGGGGGGGGGGGGGGGGT
>NW_015505427.1:36224-52813 GCF_001515645.1 Sinocyclocheilus grahami | reverse complement strand
GGTTTAACTTCTGCATTCTTTGGTTTGATTTGGATTTGTTTTACAAGTCTTTGGTCAAAACGACGGTCATTATTTTTATTTGTTTGTTTATTGTATTTGCTCATCCACCATGTGTATTGCACAGAACTTTACAGCTTTTTTATTTATTTTATTTTTTATTTTTGGTGAGTTTATTTTAGTGTGATTTGGTTTTGGTTTGGAGTTTAGTTTTTTTGTTTTGCTTTTGTTTGATGTATTTTTTTCCCTTTTTGTTTTGTTTAATTTGGTTTGGTTTTGGGTTTGATTTGGTTTTGTTTTACAAGTCCGTTGGTAAAACGTTTCATACCATTATTTGCTCATCCACTATGTGTATTACACCGAACTTTTCAGCTTTCGAGCTTTGCCTGATCCAGGAGCAGTGCTTTGTTATGGTCCTCCTCACTTGGGTCTGTAATCTTGCAGTATGCTGCTGGTTATCAGCTGGTGTGTTTTAAAACATAGTTTCTCTTAAAGAGAAACATCAGTCAGACACAGTCACTGGTGGCTCCAAATCTCCACTCAGCACACACAGAAACAGAGGAGTGTAATGTACTCAGGCTTCCAACGGCTGCGACAGTCTCTAATCTTATCCAGAGCAGCAGCTGATTTTGAGAGGATTACGGTTGCAATAGAAACTGAGATTACAGGGTCGAGCCGGTTTATCCCATTTCCTTTGGCCACTTCTCAGTAAATGCACTGGGCCTGTGGCTTCCTTTAACACTTTCTGTCTCTCTCTCTTTCCCCTCTCAGGCTCACCGGCATTACCCAGTAACATGGGCTACTTCGGCTGCTCTCAGGATGAGGAGGATCAGGAAGATGAAGATGAAATTGAGGAAGTGAAACCACCCAGTGTGGCATCTACGTCATGCCAGTCTACACCCAAGAAGGGCAAACCGTCCAGCAAGATTAATGGCTTCGGTAAGAACAAAGAGCAAAAAATAAAAAATGCAGCAAAATAGAACGAGTTTGTCTGTAACTCACTGTGCAATTGTTTTTATATTATAGTTTACAATTACATTAGTATTTTTGTTGTAAAAGCATGCTATATTATCATAAGTTACATTTAATAGTCCCATTATTATCTTAATTGTAGAGATCTCTAAGCAAAACTTTCTTATATATCAATTAATTGTGATTTAATAAGATGCATAAATAAAAGTAAACAAATAAATGGATTAGCAGCTTTAAATTTAAGATTGAAACTTCTATAAATTGCTCAAACTGGCCGACAATCTTAAAATGCCAATTAAAAAGCATTTAATTAGTCCAGCTCTTATATTAACCTACAGTTAGTCTACCTAGTTAATATACACCAAAAGTCAGTAGAATTTCTTTTTTCTTTTTTTTTCTTTCATTCAGCAAGCATGCAATAAATTTATAAAATGATGCATACATTTATAAAATACTTCTTTTTTTTTTTTTTTAAGTAATGTTGTTCTTTTGAACTTTCTATTCATTAAAAAAAAACAGACAAACCAAACATTGTGGTTTCCACAAATTAATTAGTCCAGCTCTTATATTAACCTACAGTTAGTCTACCTAGTTAATATACACCAAAAGTCAGTAGAATTTCTTTTTTCTTTTTTTTTTCTTTCATTCAGCAAGCATGCAATAAATTTATAAAATGATGCATACATTTATAAAATACTTCTTTTTTTTTTTTTTAAAGAAATGTTGTTCTTTTGAACTTTCTATTCATTAAAAAAAAACAGACAAACCAAACATTGTGGTTTCCACAAAAATATTAAGCAACACTAACTTTTCAACATTGATGATAATGAATATTTCTTGAAATCAGCATATTTGAATGATTTCTGAAGGATCATGTGACACTGAAGACTGGAGTAATGATGCTGAAAACTCAGCTTTGCATCACGAGTAAATTACGTATTTAATTGTATTAGAATAGAAAACACTTCTTTTAAATTGTAATAGTATTTAACAATATTACACAATATTCACTTTTTTTTTTAACTCGCAATATTTTTGATAAAGTAAATGCAGCCTTTGTGAGCATGCAAGACTTCTTTCAGAAACATCTAAAAAAAAATCCTACCGACCACAAACTTTTGAACTATAGTGTAAATTTCTTCTTCGAGCTGTACATGTGTAGCGAGAGAGAAGACTTGCTGATTCCTGTGTGGAGATGGGAATGTTGTGTTGGAGTGGGACGTGACTCTTCCATCTTTCCACTCCAGTTATCACTTTAGTAGGAAAGGCGGTAACAAGGTGTTTATGCATTCAGCTCACAGCTGTGCCGAGTAACGGCAGGCAACACGTCGCTGTACGCTACACACACTCACACACCCCCGTAACAAATGAAGGAAACAGCCTTATATGACAGTTTGAGCACTTGGTTGATACTCTCAATAGATGCTGTGTGAGTTTAAAAAAGGGCAGCAAGGTATTGCGGGAGCATGTGTGTTAATGAAACTTGATGTTATAAAACAAAAATAGTCTGTCAGCAGATAATTGAAAGCCAAGCGCCTGTTCAATTGAGTGTGTTAAAGTGTCATCAACAGCAATCGGAACGTCAAGCTGGGAACTATATATAAACTTACAAATACACACATTAGTGTAGTTCTGTTGCTGTGAGCAATTTTTCTTTGACACGCGTCCAGACGTATAGTCCGAATACCGGTTTGAATACTACATATAGTATGAGAAATCAAGATCAGTATGCATTAAATCAACTTACATAGACAGAAGTATGTCATTGGTGCACCTGGACTGTCTTGTCTACTCGCCTATTCTTGTTCACTCAGCTTTGAATAAATAAGCTCAGTTTTATTTCTCAGCCAGCAATACGTCACCTTAAATTGATCTTGATTGCTCCAGATTGGCAGGTTCAGGAATTTGCTTCTCGTTCCTTACAGGCTTGAGGTTTTATGTATGTAGACTACCGACTACCTCAGCTGGTTGGATATGTGAAATGCACACAGTCCCAGGCTCAGGAAAGCCTCAGCACACTTCTCACTCTCTCTCTCTCTCTCTCTCTCTCGTGCTGTCTATCCTCAGTCTATCCCGTGCCTGGACGCAGCCCGTTGTCTGAGCCGGCCCATGTCAGATGTGACACTTTAATATGGAGCACAGGCAACGCTCCAGTCTTTCTCTCTCCGAGTGTCTCTCAGAGCGAGAGAAACCACAGTGCTCGGCTTTCATTCGCTGAACCTCAGTAACCCAGAGGCGTGTTTACATTTCTAAATTAAACACCTTTTATTGAGTTCAGCTGTCGGTAGCAGTTCCAAGCGCAAGCCTTACAGCGCGAAAGCCCGTCCGTTTCCCCCTCACTGACACGCTCTGCTGCCTGTTGATATTTAAACACTGTAAAATTAAAGTTAGCAGTCATAAATACAGAGAGCAGTTTGATTATGTGTTAATTAGAGCCGTCCAGAGGGCCTTATAACAGACAGACTACCCTGTCCAAAAACGCAGACTTTTTTTTAAAAATACTAAAATGTATTTGAAATACATTTTTCATGCTAAGTATACCACAAATACATTTACATATGTATGTACTTAATAAAAATACCCTGCAATTGTACTTTTGGCATACTAAACTGGTATACTTAAATTCTGCAAAATTCGAACAACTAATTTTGTACTTAATGCACTTTAATTGTGAGGAAGTAGTGCTGATGTCCAACTGAAGTATATTTGATTGTGCTCAAGTGGAACTATTGCAAGTATACTTCAGGTACACTTCAAATAACTTGCATTTAAAGGCTGATATTATTCAGAGATCATATAATCCTCATAAATAGTGATATTAAACACATTTTAGGTTTTATATAAAAAAAATGTGCATTGTGCACAAACAAGTACTCCAAATAAAGTGTAATTAAAATTGTTATATCAGTAAGTCTCAAGCGGTATGTCAGTAAATATGTTCCTAGATTTAAACTGTACTTAGTATGAAATAAATCTATTTTAAATGTATTACTTTTTTTACTATGGAGGTCACCCAAGTATTCTAGGCTTTCAGAACACTTGAATTCTGAAAAGAAGATATTTTTAAAATGTTCTTGTACAAATCTTCTTGTACAAGACTTTTTTTATATAAAAAATGAGAAGTGTGGGCTTAGCTTGGGCTTAGCTGCTGTTTTAATCATTCTGATGAATCAGCATGAAGCAGTGGCACCTGTAAGTGGCGGTTTAACAGTTTAACCGCAATGACTGACCCAGCGTTAAACCCTTGAGTCAGATAAAGCCTGTTATTATGCTGACACACATAAACACATTACCACTCATCTGCTATACTTAAAACAATAAACAGCACAGATAGATGCAGCATAATCCACAATACTGCGAGAATCTATTAGACAGCTGTTGCTCTCTCTCTCTCTCTCTCTCTCTCTCTCTCTCTCTCTCTCTCGCTATAAAGTAAAATTTTCTGAAGGGTGTTCATGTGTTGAAGAGCTCTGGCGTGAGCATGACCCATGGCACTCGAGCACCTCCAGGGAAAAATGGTTTATACTTCATTGTTTAATTGGACTTTTGTGTAGAATAACTTGATCTGGGAAGAAGAGAGATCTCATGCTGCTCACAGCAGGTGCAGGATCAGTTTCAGCAGCATTATTATTGGACTGTATGTTAATTGTTATCCCGAGTTAAGGTCTATTTATTTGTTTCATTGTATCCATGGCAGTTATTAATGAGTCTTTTGATATTTTGGCTTTGTCTTAGTTTTCTTGTTCTTTTAATGGGTGGGTACTTGGCTGTGCTTGTTTCCAAAGAGAAAGTAGATTGAACCCCCATTCTCCCAAACAACCAACTTTTTTTTTTTTTTTACAGTAAACATAAAAAGGAAGCAAACTTACATATTTTGTATTTAATTTTTTTATTCCTTTGTGGAATTATTCCTTTTTTATTATTTGCACTGCTAATTTGAGTTAAATTTAAATTTAAATAAGAGAGAGACAGTTATAGAGCATTTGTTTAACACATAGGTAGACATGTTCCATGTGTGTGTGTGATGTGTGGACTGCAGCTCTGCAGATGTTCTCAGTTAAATCTTTTGCTATGCTGCAGCTGGCCTATAGCAACACATGATGTCATCTGTCTTCTCTCATGCTCACGTGCGACCAAGATCCACTTCAGAGAGCTTGCCTGGCCTCTGTCTGTGTGTGTTCTCTTGTTTTTGTTCCTGGCTGCTAAGCCAATTTAATCGCACGTCTTTGGTCAGCCGACCTTTAACTATTCCATCCTTCCTTTTCCTTGCTTCCTTCCTTGTTTCCTCCAGCCTGCTCTCTGTTTCCCCTGGTTTCAAGAGGTTGCCCACTGGGGACAGTCCAGTGACATGTGTTCTCTCGCCTACACGGTTCCTCTCTCTCACTTCCACCTTTTCAGGCAGTCTAAATAATAGCTGGCAGCGTGCGGCAGGGCTCATCTGCACCCTCGGGCAGTGTTCTGGGATCAGTGAGCCCTCTAGTGGTCGCGGCGCTCATTACACCGAGCCAGACGTGGGATTTCTGCAGCGCAGTCGGCACGTGCAAACTCTACTCAGCATCCGGCACGTTATGCTGAGTGGGATTATCATTACAATCGCATTCTGCGCTCTCAGAGCCCTGCAGATGGGATGGGGCGTGCCGTAGACCACTGACGTGTTATTTCAAAAGGGGGCGGGTGTGATGACGGTGGGCTACAAAGACATGGCCGCAGCTGACATCATGCTACATTTGCTTACTCTACCTGCAGAGAGCATCCATCATGCATGCCTCTGGGGCTGGAGTCTGTCGCTTTCTTTTATATTCTCCCCCTCTCCCTCCTGCCATTTTTTTTAAAGCGCCGACAAGGGGAAGCGATTGATGGAGGTCACATTTCAGTCCCCCTTATCTTTTAATAGCCTCTCTTTGTTGTTTGGCTGCACCTGATAGGAATACAATACAGCCGATGTCTTACTTCAAAAACCCTCAGCAATCTCCTCGTCTGTCTGTCAGAGAACCTCTGGCCCAGAGATCACCGCAGTCTGGACGCTGTTATTTAAATGCATCCGGAGACTTTAAAGAGAGAGAAATAAAGTGGGAGGGATGTGAGAGGGTGTGGCACAACATGTAAAGGCCTATTCACAGAGCGTGAATTCATCACAACAGGCTTCACACAAAAATGAGAACAGAGCAATTAAATCCCAACCCCTTTATATCAGGTGTGAAAATTCACATTTTGACAAAAGCAACATTTTTAATTGTGCAAGTCCTTGTTTTCTTTTGTTTGGTGAAAAAACTTGTCAAATGCCAAATGCGAGTAAAAATTTAATTAAATGGCAGTAACTTTATTAGGAACTGAAACATCATTCCTGCAGTACATGTTTCCATATTATGGAAGAGATAAAAAAAATGTAATTTATATCAAACCATCAACTTTTGTCACCACTTTTTCTTAGCTCCTAACTTTTTTTTAGTTGAAATTAGTTAGGAACCCAGAATAGGGCTATTGGCAATGTTGGCGGGCATTTATACTATTATATACTATTCACCACAAAGAATTTGCATACCTTGACTGCATCATTCATGTGCTATTGCGTTGTTTTGATTAAAAGCTTGTCGGAGGACTTTAGGCCAAATGTCAGGACTCCAATAAGAGTCCTCTGGTGTCAGGAAGCACATCGTATTTATTTCACCTGGAGTTTTAGCCCACTAAAACCCTCCGGCTGCATCTTCTTTTCTTGGCTCTATGAGAACACACACATAGGAAATCAAATCCTTTCTGCCTTGCCAGAAAAACAGAGCCAAAGAAAACAATGTGAAGAGAGAAGTCGAGGCTGACTATGTTTGTAGCCTGGCATAGTCTAATTCCCATGGCGGCTGTTAAACAATGAGAGGCCGGGCGTAACCCAAGCTACATCTGCTCTGCTGTGAAGTATATTGGGGGCCTCAAATCAGCTGAAAGCACAGCTACTTTTATTTGGGGCATTAAAGCCAAATTTGAAGAACTTTAGTATTCTGTGCCGACTATGAATTGGTGCTTGAATGGGATTTTAGGATTAAACTTTACTTCTAAGGATTGTTTGGCAGCTGCTTTTTTTTCCCTCCCTCTATCTGGTACACTTCCCCTCCCTCTTTGTTCCCTGCTGTTTTCTATGGTTTGGGGTTTTTGGAGCTCTGTTGTGGTCTGTGTTATTCTGTGAGCCCTGTGCATGCACTGTGACTTACTCGGTATGCAAATAGAAACTAGAAACATATTCTTTGGCGTCAAGATTGAAGGGACTGTTTGGGAATTCTCACAGTTCCTTAGTAAGTTGTGTTGATCCAATATATGTAACATGATCATATCTTCTGTTCACTTTAGGTCTCAAAAGTAAATGGACTCAAACGGGCATCATCAGTCGGCACGCCTACGGCCAGTGCCAAAAAGTCGAAAGACTTCCGTCTGCCGTCCAAAACTGTGAAGTACACAGCCACCGTGACCAAGGGCCATGTCACCTACACCAAAGCAAAACGAGAACTGGTTAAGCAAGCCAAACTCAACCACAGCAAGCACGCTGCTTCTGCTGGCCTCCGTGCTTACAGCAACAACCACCACCATCATTCTCATCATCCAACCAGCAGCGGCCATGGTCGGCCCCAGCTCTCTCACTCAGGAAAAGCCCAAAGTATCAATGCAAAAACCCGCAAACAGGTGCTATTATCGAATGGGGTGCATAAGATGACTAACGGGGGCCGGCCTAATGGCAGGCTTAATGGACGCCACAGTGCCAGGGAAGAGAAGGCAGATGGCCGACAAGTGCGGCAGGGACTGCGGAACTCTAAACGCAGAAGTGATGCCATTACGATCCTTGGAGCTGGAACTGAGAGTGACGAGGTTAAAACTAAGCCACCTGTTACTGAGGTTAAGAAAGCTAAACTGCAGACTAGCCCACTGGAAACTCGCAGCAAGAAGGCCCTGGGTCAGTTCAAGTCCCCCAACGCTGTCACTATTGCACACAGTATCACTGAAATGGCCGCCTCCCCTACTCAGAAAATGGGTTCTGCCCCTCCTTCGTCACCCCCTGCTGCTCCCGCCTCCCCAGCCATGCCCCAGAACCCTGCTTCCCCTGAGCCAGCATGTCAGCGGCCCAAACGGGCCTCTGCTGGCAAACTGATGTTCATCAGACAAGCACAGCAGAGGGCCCAAACGAACCCCGCCCTCAACTGGACCACATCCACTACCTCAGCCAGCAAATCCTTCAAACCAGTAGAGCCCACACACACACCTCCACCACGGCTGGACAGAGACAGGGAGCGTGAGAGGGAACGGGAGAGAAGAAGGGCAGGGTGCACTGCTTTGGGGGAGGTGCCCGTTTTCAAGCCCACCTCCAGGGAGTTTCAGGACCCTTTGGTGTACCTCGACTCAGTTCGGGAACGGGCAGAGTCGTCTGGACTGTGCAGAGTGTTGCCTCCTCCTGACTGGAGGCCAGAGTGCAAACTCAATGATGATATGCGTTTTGTGACACAGGTCCAGCGCATCCACAAGCTGGGTCGGCGCTGGGGCCCCAATGTTCAGAAACTGGCCTGCATTAAGAAGCACCTCAAATCTCAGGGCATCTCAATGGACGAGCCACCGCTTATAGGTGAGTCCACTTAAAACTGATTACAAATGCTTTTGTTGGTATATAGCAGAGTGCCTAGAGGTCCACAGCCCTGCAGAGTTTAGTGCAAACTTTCCTAACTGTAATTTTCTAGTAACTCTGAAGACCTTGATTAGCTTGCGCCAGTATTTTTCATTAGGATTGGTGCTAAACTCTGCAGGGCTTTGACCCTTCAGGGTTGGATTTGAGGAACCCTGTTATAGGGGCTAGTGCAGTTTCTGGAGGGGTCAATGCGCTGCAGATTTTAGCTCCAACTCTAATCAAACCTACCTGAACAATCTAATCAAGATAATTATCAGGATAAATTTTAGGCTGGTGTGGGCTTCATATGGTTGACACTAAAACGGTGGCCCTGCAGGAGCACCGTTGCCCATTTCTGGTCTTGTGTAACCCACTTATCAAGTAGAACTTCAGTTCCAACTGTAGCAATTACTGTAGCGGTGTTGCCCTGTGCATGTGTAAGTATACTGTAATTACATATCAGCCTGTCAGCATTTTTCTTAAGTGAATAAAGGGGTGAGAGACCATTTGTATGTAAACTGACCAGTGAACAGCCTCATGGTCCATTCTCAACATATGTTATCAAGTCTCTTGTCTGCTAGGAGTTTGGAAACCATATGTCAAAACAATCACCCATTGCTCCAGAGCTTGTCCAGCAGAGTTACATGTCTACATGGTTTTAAAGCAGCCCTGCACCATTGCTTTACTTCAGAATCCTGTGTGCTATTTGAGGGCCCAGTCAGAATATACGGTTGAAAAAAATGTTTATTGAGCCTGTTAGAATGCTGCCGAAATGCTGCAATAATTCCTTCGAGAGTTTTAAACTGTTGGTCATTGACCTTTGTTGTGCTCTCTCTCCCTCAGTTCCTTACCGTAGCTCACGTTCTCCAGTCGTTATGTTTCATTATTTTTCAAAAGACTAATAAAGATGCCACGCCATTTCTCCGCCAACATATTTAAAGAATTAATGAGCTGTGTAATGTAATGAATTTTATTTCTGGAGCTGTCAATACTTATTTAGCAGCAGATGGTGCAGTGTGTCATAGTTGCAGTGGTTTGGTTGACTTATGTTCGCAAACGAAACATTAACTGTTAATATACTTTCCTAATGTGCAGTGTATTAAACATTCACAATCATCTCTCATTGTCGCCCCTTCAGGTGGCTGTGAAGTAGATCTGGCTCGTTTTTCCGAGCTGGTCTGCGACATGGGTGGAATGCAGCAGGTGATGGACCTGAAAAAATGGAGCCGGTTGGCCGACCTGCTTCGCATTCCCAAATCAGCACAGGACCGTCTGGCCAAGCTCCAGGAGGCCTACCTCCAGTACCTGCTCTCTTATGACCTGCTCTCTCCCGAGGAGCACCGGCAACTGGAGCAGGAGGTACTGGCAGAAAAGGAAGCTCTGGAACGCAAGCGGGGACCCCTGGAGGGTCACTTGGATAACGGCCAGCGGTCTCTGGCTCTTCCTCGTTACGAACCCAAGAACGGGCTCACCGGCCTCAACCACCGCAATGGCTTCCGCAATCACAACAAAGAGCCAGACACCCAGCGGCAGGCCGGTCGCCGCAGACTGTTTGCTCAGGAAAAGAAAGGGGAAAAAGTGGACAGTGATGAGGCAGATGAGGAGGCAGACGATGGTGTTCTCAGTGACCAGCACAAATGTATATACAAGGTAACGCACCTCCTGCTTTAATAATGGCATTCCTAAATCGTATCGGCAAGCTAACGCTATTGTGTTTCCTTTCTGAATTGGCAGTATTATATGTCAAACTTGTTTCATTCACTGTATTCACCCAGTCAGACTGGCAGATGTGCCATTTCCTCAGGTAATGAAGTGTTTAGAGAGAGCATAGAGGGCTCACCGCTGAGCTTCCAGAGAACGTGCCAGAATATCAAGCGTGATGACTATGTCTGTATGCTGAACGCAGAGCCACACTGCTGGAGAAGAATGGAGGAAAGCTTAATATGTGATGCGTTTTGGGTTTTAATGCTGCCGAGGTTGGCTCTACAGTGGTTGAAGGATGTGTCTCTATGCTGTGCTCTGCGTCACAGGTCTGAGCTTCATTTCAGAGCTACGATTTGCTAAGCTGCCAGTATGAGTGTCTATTTTGTTCCTCAGACAGATTTAAAGGTACAAAACGGCGTAGATCTGTTACGAACTCTAGCGAGCTGCCTGCCTAGGCAGTATTTTAGACATCATAGGCGTGCTCCCGACTTGAAGCTAAATTATAGTGCTTTGAGATCTCATTTTGGCCAAAATTAGTCTCTGCATTATATGCATGTTTTTTTCTTCTGCACAGAGACTTTTCATTTTATACATTTTGTTTTAAAACAACATTTATGCATGCTATGTTTATTAGAGTGTCAAGTTATTAACTTAGAATGCTAGCATGAGGCTGCTTTTAGAAATTAAAATATTTTTTTGTGCATGTGGTTCAGGTGAAGAGCACTTTTCGCACAGCCTGTCTGCTGCCCATGAACAGCGTTTTAATTCAGACATTGGAAGGTTTCGTTTTGGTTTGCATGCTGTAGTAGAAAGTAGATTACCAATGTAAAAAGCGAGGCAGAGATATAGGGCAGAGTTTGTGTGGTTCTTGTGTTTGAGAGAGGACCAGTGGTAAAGGAAAGAGAGAACTGTAACTGGGTGGGTGGGTAGCGGTGAGAGTGGCTGTTGCGTGAGAGGGCTTGTTCCCAGGCCCTCAGCTCCTGGTGTACGTGAGGCTGAGTTCTTAGCTATAGTCTATGTAAGGTGACTCCGTCTACCGCACCAGCCCTATAAAAATACCCTGCTGAGTCTTATAGCACCCCGTCTGTCTGTCTGTGTGTTGTTGTCTGAGGTAACACTCTCTGCTGGGCGGGACGGTGAGAGTGGGCCTCTTCACAGAATGGTTTCTGAATATAGGTCACAGCTCAGCTCCTCACACACACACTGCACTTTGTTCATCTCCAGTGCGGTACCTGGCAATAGTCTTTGTCTATAGTTATCAGTGCTGTCATGCGGTTAAGATTGTGAGTGTTTCTCAGTTGTGCCGTGGTGCTTAAGAAGAGTTTGAGATAGACAGCTTGTGGAACAATGAATGGGAAAAACTAAAACACTTAACTTGATAGTTGTTCATGGGATGGAAAGGATGTAGCTAGTCTTTAAAATAAAAGATGACAAAAAGCATGTCTATTACCTCAGGTTTTATCCTTAATTTAAGCAGAAGAAGCCATATTTAACAGAACTTAATGGTAATTTGACAGATTCTAAGCTTGTTTTTGAGGAGCCAATTCCAAGATGGCCGCCAAACTAACAGCTTATTCCACAGATTATTTTGCCATTGTTCTTACTGTTTATTGTTTTTTTTTTTCCAGGGGAGATCAGTATCTTTGACCACCTTTTACAGAATAGCAAGAAATACAATGATGATGTGCTTCAACAAAGAGCCTGGGGCTGCTGAAGTTGAGGTACACACAAACCACTTCTTGTATTTTAACCAGATGTAATTGTGTACGGTGTAGTATGTTACTATACTGTTGGTGTGAAATGTCGACCCTAGTGAGCAGTATCAATGCTAAAAAAAAAAGTATAATAATATCTGCTCAGTGACAAATTGTCTTTAAATAGCATGTACTTTCCATGTTGCATATTTTATAAGCATATCCCATGACAGTTGTATCCTTGTATCCTGTCATATTTCCTCATTTCCTGCCATTTCTCTTCATCTCCATCTGTCCTGCTTTTCTTTATATAGCAAGATTATTGGCGGATAGTGGAGCAGAGGGACTGCCACGTAGCAGTGCATTATGGGAAAGTGGACACAAACACACATGGAAGTGGCTTCCCTGTGGGCAAGTCCGAACCCTTTTCCAAGTAAGAGCTGCTTTCGTTTGAGATGAATCAAAGGCATGCTGGGAAGATGTATTAGTGCTTATAAAAATGTTTTTCTCTCTGTCGCTGGAGGCATGGATGGAACCTCACTGTCCTTCCCAATAACTCTGGAACCATTCTGCGCCATCTTGGTGCTGTGCCTGGTGAGTCCACTATTGTTGTCAGTAGCAGGAAGGACATCATGTAAAGCTCCTTTGTTGAATAAGTCATCACCCGCTCTCTGTCTGTCTTTCTCTGGTTCTCTCTCACAGGGGTGACTGTTCCCTGGCTGAACATCGGCATGGTCTTTTCTACCTCATGCTGGTCACAAGACCAAAACCGCCTTCCATACATTGATTACTTACACACTGGTGCTGATTGCATTTGGTAAGTTTTTGTTCCGAGGTACTGTCTAGAAATGAATTAATGAATTAAAATAATTGAATTGGAACATTTGCCCCATAAACCAGCGTTGGGATATAACAACATTAGATAAATTCAAAGTATTTATTGATCGATTGATTGACTGAGAATAAAAAGTACTAATAAGAAACGAATAAAAAAAATCTAAAATAATAATTAAATGTTTATTAGACAAATTTAATTAAACTATTGATAATTTGCATTATAATGATGTATGTGTATTTATACCATTGTGTATATATTATTTTATCTTATACAGTGTGCATTATTGAAGTTACTGTTTTACATAATAAAATATATACTTTATATATTAAATAAGTGATTATATGATATTTCCATTTGCAATTTAATTTTTTTATAATTATCAGGTCCAAACACGTAACAAATGATGATTCTTTTCTTTCCATTGTACAATTTACAAATAGTTTGTTCCTTTGTGTACTATTGCGTCTTGTTCAGTGAATCTTTATTATTATTTTTTAGATACATTCAGTGTAATTTTAATATAATTTTAAAATATTCTGAATAAGTTTTTATTTTTGCATTTTAGGTTTTTGTTTTAATTTTAAAAATTTTAAAGTAATTTTGTGGTGATTTTGACTTTTATCAGTTTTAGTAAATTTAGTACTTCAACTTAAACATTTCAATTAGTTGCCTAGGCAAAATCTTTTTTTATTATTTATTTTTTTATTTACCAAAATTATTTTTAATGTGTTCACTAAATGTCATTTCGGTCTAAAATTGTACATTTTCTAACGTCTTTGCTAACTCAGCTGTGTTGTACAGATCAGCTCCTCTAGAGGGCGCATTACTCTGTAAAACAGGGGGTGTGCATTCCACTCACGCTAGCATCAGCTGTTTGTCTGTGTTTTTATGTGCATGACTCATCATAATAAAGCCAAGGCCTGTTTCCATAGCAACAAAGCTGGTTTAGGAGCCGGCAGACAGCGCTGTTGTCTTATGTCAACCAAACAATGACACTGACAGAAAGTTCTGCCCGTCCCATTACAGGTATTCTATTCCTGCTGAGGAAAAGACGAAGCTTGATAAAGTGGTGCACACACTGCTACAAGCCAACGGCACGCCGGGACTGGAAATGCTGGAGAAGAACGTTATGGTAAGATATTGTAAACAAAAATAGCATTACCTTTTTGTGCAGTTGTTTTACATTGCATGTCTCTGCATTTCTCCAGATTTCTCCAGAGGTGCTTTGTCGTGAGGGGATCAAGGTCCACCGCACGGTCCAGAAGAGCGGGCAGTTTGTGGTGGTCTTCCCTGGTGCGTTCGTGTCCAGGGTGTGCTGCGGCTACAGTGTGTCTGAAACTGTGCACTTTGCCACACCTCAGTGGATGAACCTGGGCTACGAGGCTGCTAAGGTGAGTCTTTCACATTTCCACATCCGCCTGTGTGACCTACAGACATTTACTAGGAGATGTTTAGAAGAAGCTCCACATGTTTGCTCTTCTCTTTCAGGACCTGAAATACAGGCACATAGCAAAACCCTTCTCTATGGAGAAGCTACTCTACCAGATCGCCACAGCCGAGGCCAAACGAGAAAACAGACTTGTGCTCAGTACAATCTCTTCTCTTCTCAAAGATCTCAGGTGAGCACTGGAAACCCACCCTGATGTTTGGCCCAACTGATGAAATCTTGTATTTTTTATTTTTTTTTGGGGTCGAGATCATTCTGGACCTCTGCTAGGAAGGAAATCTAAAAACCGGACCTCTTGGTCTACTAACTGGAATTGAATACCCCTGTCCTACAGGAACATAGAGATGAAGCAAAGGCAGGATCTGTATGAAGCAGGGCTGCTCTCCTCCGCACGCTACTGCACTCACGACAACAACCCGTCACCCGCTGACACCAGGAAGAAACCGCGCAAATGGCTGGCGCTGGAGTCATCCGAGAGACGCTGCCAAACGTGCCAGCATCTCTGCTACTTATCTATGGTGAGATTCAGCTCAGATTATACTGTACTGTAGATCCAGTATAGTATACACTAAACCAACAAACTAAGGCTCTGTCCTCTAAAAGTATCACAGCTAAGACAAATACTACTCCCACATTAGCCCAAAAAGCTTATCATCAACATGCTGTGATTATAATATGCACTAATTAATTTCACTAGCTAGGATAGATTGTATGCTTATTGGGACTTACTTTAGTGGTCAGTACAGTCTATACTATACTAATATTAATATTATAGTACTTTGTACAATCTATAACAGCTGGTATCTATAATAGCTGTTCTCAACCAATATAATCTAAAGTTGAAACTATTTCTTATTTAAATTTTTCCCCTTAACAGCTGTCATTTTTATTTAGGATCCAGGGTCGTCACATTATCCAGGGAATGGGGGAATTTTAAAGCTGTGATTTCAAGACCAAGAAAAGTCAAGGACATAAAATAAAAGCATAATCACAAGTGACTACAAAAGTTGTGTTCATTAGTATTAAAAAAAATAATAATAATAATTAAAACTTCTGGAATTAAGGAGTTTAATTATTTTAATATTTTGTAAAAATATTTTAAATACTTTAAATAAATTAAATTAAATAAATAATGGAATTTCTAATAATATTTTAATATTGCAATTTTATATGAATATTTTAATATGTTTCTACTCCTGATTTCGATAAATGAACAGTTTGGTAACACTTTGGATTAGGGAACACATATTCACTATTAACCAAGAGTTTTCCCTCAATAAACTCCTAATTACTGCTCATAATAAGTAATAGCAAGTAAAGGTAGTAGTTTATTTAAAGGGTCTAATATGGTCATGCAGAATAAGGCATTAATATGTGCTTTGTAGGTACTAAAAAACGGCCCTTATGCTAGTAATATGCATGCTAGTAAGCAACTAGTTAATAGTGAATAGTGTTCCCTAAACTAAAGTGTTTCCAAAAGTTAAAAAATGTGTAGCTTTGTGATTTATAGCAGAAGTTCCAGAAATGGCTTGAAGGCCCCTTTGAATGTTATCTTTGACAATGGGGGCCCTTGGAGTCCACTGACCTATACAATACTGCACTGTACTACAAATCACAATAAAGCCTACAGTATATACTGTATTGGCTAATTAAATCTATATTGCAGTGTTCTGTAATGTCCTTTGTTCTATACTGTACAACACTGGTTTTCTTTGTAGTTTTGTCTGTGTGTGTTGTATAATCAGTTGTTTTCACTGTGTTGTCGTCTTAATAGAACTGAACAGTTCTACAGTTGACTCACAGCTGTGATTTTACCTCCAGTGCTGATGATTCACATTCAGTCGTCATTGACAAAAGAAATACTGAGCGTTGAAAATGAGTTCTGATCTTAATTGAGCTGATGGCTGTTGTTAATGCTGCAGGTGGTGCAGGAGAATGAAAATGTGGTGTTCTGTCTGGAGTGTGCGCTGCACTATGTGGAGAAACACAAAAGCTGCCGCGGCCTCAAGATGATGTACCGCTATGATGAGGTAAGACACGTGATCAGAAACATGCCTGCAGGGGGAGCTGTTGAGACACTTTTGCTTAAGCGACCCTCCAGGGTTCAGCAACCCTCCTAAATGGACTGTTGCTGTTCCTTCATAAAGTATTGTGCTCTGGCAGAGCGACAAACATTCAATATATACAAATGAGTTTCTGTGGATTCAGTGTTGTATTACAGTTTTTGACATTTCTGTTTGCTCAATTCCCGAATGAGAGGGGTTCCCCCCCCCCCCCCCCCCCCCCCCACCCCCTACCCAC
>NW_015505427.1:17376-35840 GCF_001515645.1 Sinocyclocheilus grahami | reverse complement strand
CCCCCCCTCAAAACAGTAAGTTCACATCTCTGAACAGTTTGTGTCTTGTTCACACCAGATATGAATTTATTCATTTAAGCAAATTGCATGTGTTTTGGCACATGTGCAAAAAAGATGAAGTTGATTCTCTGTAAAATTCTCAAATTCTTTAAAATAACTCATTTGGATATATTTTAAAATGTAAACACGGTTTTCCTGTGATTGTAAAGCTGAATTCTCAGCATCATTGTTCCAGTCTTCTGTGTCACATGATCATTCTAATATGCTGATTTTTTCTTTTCTTTTACTTTTATGTGGCAAGTATACATTTAAATGATTAAAAGTGACCATAAAGATGTTTTTAATGTTGCCAAAGATTTCTATTTCAAATAAATGCTGTTCTTGCGAAATGTCTGTTGATCCTAGAATCCTAAAAAAGGTTTTCACAAAAATATTAAGCAGCAAAAGCACTGATAATAAAAAAAAGAAAATAATTGTGCACCATTAATGATCAATAATAACACCAAATCAGCATATTAGAGTGATTTCTAAAGGATCATGTGACACTGAAGAGTGATGATGATGAAAATGCAGCTGTGCATCACAGGAATAAATTACATTTTAAAAATATATTCAAATAGAAAACAATTATTTTAAATAATCGTGGGTGCGCATAAGAGACTTCTTTCAAAAACATTGTTTAAAACAATTTTATTGCAAATAAAGTAAAACAAAAAATGAAATTTGTATATATCCAAATATTTCCAGGGTTAATCAGTACGGCTCACACAATGAAAAAAGGCCTTTAACTGACAGAAAACCTGGTTTTGAAGAATAAATCGATTGTTTGAGGTTACTACTTTTGACAATTGCATTCACAGTTTAGAGAATGCTGAGACTGCTTTTAACAAATGAGCCAAAGGGATTGACAAGAACTAAAGTACCAAAGTATGTCATGTCACCTTTTTCACGATGGTCTCTCCCTGTCTTTGGCTCTGTTTGGTCCCTCAGGAGCAGATCAACAGTTTGGTGAAGCAGGTGTGTGGTAAAGCCCTGGTGAAAAGCGCAGCAGACGGCTGTAACGGCTCCAGCCCCACCAAACCGCCCGCCAAGCGTGGCCCCCGCAAGAGATCCGCCGTGGAGCTGTCCCTGACCCACCTGTCCAAAAGTGCCGCCGCCGCCGTCTCGTGAGGAGCGCCGCCCGGCCGCCTACGTCAGCCAATCGATTTTCCTCTCCCTCTCTTCATATCGTTTGTGTCTTATCACCCACATAGCAGGGCAGAGTTTCCTGTGTTGAAAGCAGGCTGCCTTTTTTGCACTAGCGCACTAGTTTGTATTCACCAGATGTTTGATAGCATTAAGAGACATGGTCCCAGGTGTGCATTTCACTGACAGGTGTGAGTATGATGACATCCTTTCTGCCTGGACCCTCTTCCTCCTCGTCTTCGGCCCCCTTGACTGCACACACGCTCCTCCTGAACTGTGAACCTTGGGACAAATGGGTGCTTCTCTCCTCGTTTTTCCAGACCCCTTTCCTTTGAATGTTGGTGCTCGATGGAGCTGCCCGAGAATGCTTTTTTGTTTTTGTTCATTTTGTTTTGGTGTTTGCTTTGGGGTTTTTTTTTCTTTTCATTTTGGCCTTATTTTGGTGTTTGATTTGGTCTTTGTTTGTTTTTTTGTTTCATTTTGTTTTTTGCTTTGTTTAGTTGCTGTTTTTTGTTATATTTTGGCATTTTCATTTTGTTGTGATTTTTGTTTCATTTAGTTTTTGTTTGTTTTCTTGTTTAGTTTTTTGTCTTGCTTTTTTGTTTTGTTTCCTTTTAGGTGTGTTTTGGTTTTGTTTCCTTTTGATGTTTAATTTTTGTTTTGAATTGAATTCGTTTAGTCCACATGCAGCTCCTCTGCGGGAATACGCAGCTCTAAAGACAGTAAACACTTGAAATTTAGCTTGTTTTAATATCTGCTTTTTTAATTTATTTTTTTAAAAAGAGGAAATAGTGTGTTTTTATTTCGACTGGTTTTTATTTCACACTTTCCTCTGTGGATTCGGTGAATGCTGTTTTCCATGGCAGCATGTTGGGCTGTACTTGAGGAAGTGGGTGTTAGGGATTGAATGAGTGGGTCCCGTCCCGGCAGTGAGAGGGGGACGCTTACGAGCGATACCGGTGCCTGATGTTTAGCGGGGAGATCTTTCTTTATTTTGGTGCTGTTGTTTTTGTTTTCGTTTTTTTTTTACTGTATATCAATACAAAAAAGGTAATAAGAAAGAAGTGCTGTTCGCTAGCCTTCTTATCCCACAGGACGGAAGAGCCCGGAGGCTTTTTCTGCTTCTAGATGTGCAATCGTGTCAACATTCCATTCTTCCAGACTTATTGATTCATCTGTACCAGTTAACATTAATTATTATATTATATTATTGTAATTATTATATTTTGTGTTTTTGACTTTTTATTTTCTCTTTTGTTCTGATCTCAATTTAGAGCCACTATTCAGAGGGTGTAAAATGTGAAATACAATTAATTTTTTCTTTTTTTTTTCTTTGTTGTTTCTTTTTGTTCTGTCTTTTCCTTTTTGCCGAAGTATCATTGATTTAAAGAAACGTAAGAAAATCACCTTTTTGTACATAATCCTGTAAATGTCTTTAATACTTGAGCCTTTGTTGGAGTGACAGAAGGAAAGGATAGATAGATAGATAGATGGATGATGTCAGATGAAGAAAAGCCTTACATTTCAGTTTCTTCAGCTGTGGGAGTTTGATGCGTAAAGGGTTGCTCTGGTAATGTGTATAACTTTTAAGTGCTGCTTACGTCACTGAGGACTAAGAAACGGAGTCGCGATTTCCCCCTAGTTTTGTTTTTTTAGGTTTACTTTTTTAAGGAAAAGGGAAAATACTTCCACAAAAAAAAAAAAAAGGTTTTTACATTTTCATTACTGAAAATTCAACATTGTAGTAGCTACTCATGTTGCACTGAGCTTGCCAGGGGGAAAAAACTATAATCCAGTTTGTTGGTTGTTGTCCTTAACAGAAGACTGAACTGTTTTAGGAGTATTTAAAGAAAACCAAATCGAGTTTTCAACAAAAAAAAAAACAGCTTTTGTCAAGTTTTTATGGCCTTACGATGTATTTTATTCAGAAATGTTGTTGTTTTTGTTCCTTTTTCTACAATATGAGAGATTTGCTCACGGTCAGGCGAGTTAATTTATTAGCACTCAGCTCTTTCTCTCATGAGGAAAGATTTCATGTTGGTTATATTGACAGTTTTATTTTGGTTTGCTTTTTGTTTTTTTACTTTTTTCAATTTGTACTTAAGGTTTAATAAAAACTCATGGACAATTCCCTCTCAGTCTGTGCTCTTTGTTACTGAACTTTATATTGGTTTAAAGAGGAATGTGTTGAACAAGGGAGTCTTTTCTGACACATGGACCCCTACACTCTCAGATGGCTTTGGTATAGCTTCACAAAATGTATATCTTAATTTTATTAATGTTATTAATGAGTTACAGGATACTCGCAGTTAAATATACATTTTGAAATAATACCTAATAATAATGTAATGATATAAAAATACTTAAAATTTGTCTTTTTACATTTTAGTTTTAGTTTTATACTCTTATTTGTAATAGTTTTAATAGTGGTTGTAGTAATAATACTATAATAATCTGATATAATTAAAATAATTAAAAAAAAAATAAAAATACTTGAAATTAAAAATTTCATTTTATACAATAATACTTTTAGCCAATTTTTATTCAATTATTTAGTTACTATTTAGTACTACTAGCAATGTGTAATAACAATGATTATTACATTTATTATTATTATTTAATAGTGATTGTAGTAATACTACATTAATCAAAATACTTAAAGTAAACTCTTTAAATTTTTTGTAATAGTAAATTTAGTTGAATTTTAGTAGTAGTAATTTTTGTTCTAAAAAAAATACCCAATCAGTCTTTATTAAATTATTTAGTTACTATTTAGTACTACTAGCAGTGTAATAACAATGATTTGCCATTTTTATTATTATTATTATTATTAATAGTGGTTGTAGTAATACTATAGTAATCAAAATAAAAATATTTAAATGTTAAAAATCCTGTTCTAGACCAATTAGACCAGTCCACAGAATAATATATTTTTAAGCATATTTTACCAGTCAAGGATCTGCTACAACTGACTATTTAAATGCTGAATTTTGCATTTTAATTTTGCTCCTTTATCTCCACATGGTTTTCCCTGCTGTAGAAACAGGCTGGCAATGTAAAGTATTGACGCTTGGCCCAGAGCCTAAATTGTGCTGTTTTCATCATAATAATCAAAGTCACTCTGGTGAGCCTGAGGCCTCGAAAGCATGATCGATTTTATACATACAGAGACCGACGTGTACCTCACGACATAAACATCCCTTTTGAATACATTTTTGAACATTTGTAATCTAAAGCCATTTTTAAAAGCTGGAAATACTCCAGGTATGGATTTACAAGATGTGAGACCGATCAAACTAGTTGTAGAGTGGAAAGAATATAATATAGATAGTGGCCTATGTTATAACACTGTAACTGACAACAGTGGCACAGAGGGGCAAACAGCAGACCAGCTGTATGCAGTGAACGTCCAACAGAATAAAAGATATTTGTTGATTTGGAGGGCAGGCACAGGATCGGGCTTCACACTGCACAGCACACGACAAAGAATTTCTTTACAAAATCCAAAAGGGTTTCATTTAACACCAGTGCACACTCTTCCTTTGGACGCGAGTGCATGGCACACCGCTAACTGCATCACTTCCTTTTACAGTCCTCTGTGTTTTCAGGATGAGCTGCTGCTCTCACAGTTCTTGATTGGCTGGATGCGTTCTCTTTCGGGTAACGTGGCATCCTCCTCGACCTCTCCCTGATCCGGCTGGACAAGCGGAGAGTCGGGGATGGCTGCTGGTCCCCTCTCATCATTATCATCGTCCTCCTCCTCTTCCCCCGCCTCCTTGTCCTGGCTGGCTGAGTCTGTGCCGGTGGAGGACAGCGACGCCAGCTTGTGTCTCAGGTCGGCCCGTGTGGGCACCTGAAGAGTGATCTCAGAGGTGAACGACTCCACATCAGGACCTGAGAGAGAATCGGTCAGAAAAGGGATTAAGAATGCTAATTTGTCTTCAGAAGTAAGGAACTGCTCAGACAACTTTTAGGTTATACTGGAGATCTGTTACTGTTGCTCTGCAAAATTTTGCGGGCTAGTTCCAGTCAATTCAGTAGGAATCTGGAGTTTCACAAAACGAATCTCCACACAGATTCCGTTCAAGTTAGTGGTGACCAACAGAAAGCTGCTTAATTTGAAAGTCCCGTCTTTGTGAGTTTTGCTTCATGTATCACTACATTACTGACAATGGAAAATGTATCTATTTGTCCCCAAATTTTCATCTAAATTTAGTGAAACTTTTGTGGGCAATAGTTTAGCGATGAAGCATCGCTTGCTCAGTTCCCAAAAACTGAACTCGAGTGGTGTGGATTACTTGTGAATTATTGTGATTTATCGGCTGTTTGGACTCTCATTCTGACGGCACCCATTCACTGCAGAGGATCCATTGGTGAGCAAGTGATCTAATGTTAAATTTCTCCAATTCTGTTCTGATGAAGTAACAAACTCGTGTACATGCTGGATAGCCCGAGAAAAGGTTTGCTAACGGGTGGAAAATGTTTGCAATGTTTGGAAACTTTCCAGGATTTTGGAAACTTTTGGAACGTTTTCCATAAATTGTCCAATCCTTTATAAACCTACCTGAGAGCAAGATTTTCAGGAAATTTTCATTTGGGCGTGAACTATTCCTTTAATACTGGTTCCACAGAGAAATGCATAATTTAAACATCTCAGAGCAGAACATTCGGGTTTTCATTTAATATTTACAGTAATTGCAACATGCACAAACTTTTCATGGAGTAAGGCATTTCCAGAATTCACTGCGACATGTTTAAAGTTGTATTATATAAAAATACATCCCATCTACTTTCTAAATTCGATTCATCCATGTATGTGACTTCTTTCTGGTGAAATATTCTGCATTTCTTTCATTACTCAGTATTGATTACAAAAAAAGTTATATAGAATATGCATTAATTGTGTTGACATGCTAGCATCAAACTCTCTAGTGAAATGTAATGAATATCACTATCAGATTCCATTTTAAATTAAGTTATGCTGTTTTTGTTGGTACAGTAGCTGCTTATGTAGACTGTAGACAGTGATGCAGTGCACTTGATTTTAGAACAGTAAGTCCAGTGTCCTGATGTTGCCTGTATGATCCAGAGAACTTGGCTTTCAGTGCAGCTCAATGCAATTAGTGATAATTGTAAAACCGGTTTGTTCTTCTCTGGATGCAATCAGACATCATCTCAGTGTGTTCTGCTGATGATGGCAGTAAATGTCAGCACTAATTTAATGGCATCTCAGCATTAGTGAAACTAAAGAGTTCTTTAAACACAAGAAGGGACGCAATAACAGGGAGCCACTTTCGTCATTAGCTAAGAGTGGTTTAGATCTATGGAAATCAGTCAGGCTCCACTTAAAAATGACATAACGATAGAGCAGTAACACCTACAGAGTGAGTAAAATGTATGTATACCCAGTAATGGTGAAGCCACACTGTTGTCCTCACCACCAGAGTTGAGAAAGACGTCCAACGCCTCATGGTCAGACATGTCCATCAGGTCCATTTGCTCCAGCATGTCCACGTTCACCTCCATTGATGACATGCTTCCTATTGTCTCTGTGAACCAAAGGAAGAACAATAGCATCACTTCCTGCAACCTCGCCCTTCAGTCGCTAAGATGTATCAAGGATTTGAGTCCAGGATGAACGTTTAACGCATGGAGTTGGCATCTCTGTGGACGAAGAGACCCTTCATGTGAGTCAACTCTTGCCAAACAGAAGAGCAAATTTGCTTGTGTCAGATCTCATTTGATGTACTGAGCTATGTCCTGGATTCGTCACCTTGCAGTTATGTTGACTCTGTGATGTCATTAGCGCATGCTTCACAAACACAGATTGCGGCGTGAGGCATGCCCGTCACATGTGCGTGTGTGAGCGTGACATCAGTAAGCAGAGCGGTGAACTGCGTACCTCAAGGTTGTGCAAGAGCGCAGCGGCACAGGGAGGTGGACAGCAAAGAGAGAGACATGTTAGCTCCCCTTTACAGTATTGAGACACAAACACAACCGCACACTCATACACTCAGAGAGTCTGTGTGTATGCTTTAAGAGAAATGACACAAAACACTCTTACAACACAATTTCAGTCCATACTCCAAAACTTGCCTGGTCCTTATCCGTTAAAATGAGAATTGATGTATATTCCCATCTTGATGTACGTAACAGCAATGACCCACTAGCTGATCCTAACCCTGCATTCTTAAAGGGTTAGTTCACCCCAAAATTAAAATTCTGACATTAATTACTCACCCTCATGCCGTTCCAAACCTGTAAGACCTTCGTTCATCTTCGGAACACAAATTAAGATTTTTGATGAAATCCGAGAGCTTTCTGACCCTGCATAGACAGCAATGCAACTGAAATGTTCCCAGACCCAGAAACATAGCAAGGACATCGGTGAAACAATCCATGTGACATCAGTGGCTCAACTTCAATTTTGTGAAGCTATAAGAATACTTTTTGTGTGCAAAGAAAACCAAAATAACAACTTTATTCAACAATTCTTCTCCCCAAGTTACAGTCTTCCACCATTTTGGAAAGTACCAGGACACATGCGCGCGCTTTCTCCTGAACATAAACAGTGCTGATCAGGAGAAAGCGTGAGCATGCTTTGTGGTACTCTCCAAAATGGTGGAAGACTGTAACTTGGGGAGAAGAATTGTGGAATAAATGTGTTATTTTTGTTTTCTTTGCACACGAAAAGTATCCTTGCTACCTTTCTGGACCTGGGAACATTTCAGTTGCATTGCTGTCTATGGAGGGTCAGAGAGCCCTCAGATTTCATCAAAAATATCTTAATTTGTGTTCTGAATATGAACAAAGGTCTTATGGGTTTGGAACAACATGAGGGTGAGTAATTATTGACAGAATTTTCATTTTTGGGTGAAGTAACCCTTTAAAGGAGTCATCAGAAGCAAAATTCTCTTTTACATGTTGTTTGAACATAAATGTGTGTACACATCCACCCTATAATGATAAAAATCTACCCAGTGCTTTTTATTTTTTTTAAATAATAATGATCACTTTCTCAGATCAGGCTGTTTTAAAATTCTTTGCAGAGTGACATAGTTCTGTAAAGGCCCCTCCCACAACTATTGATTGACACTGGCGCGTCCGACATCTGAGCCGCTGAAGACACAGTGGATTACATTTGTTTTTGAAGGGAATGCACCCCCGATCTACCTAAATGCATCTATGTTCGCGCGAATCATTCGTGATCCAGCCTCACCTACAGAAGAATTGAGTATAAGGGTTTTTTTAATGAATCTTTGCAAATCGCCTTTCCTAATAACATGCTAGTTAGTTAGTTCCGCAGCTAAATGCGGCTAAAGTTTACAGTCTCTCAGAGAACGGCTTGTCACGCCACTGAAGAGAGGGGCGGGGTGAGCAGAGTTCATTAGCATTTAAAGGGACATGCACTGAAACGGGTTGCTATGAACAGAGCTGTTTTTGACAATGTAGAAAAGGTGTTGCTTTACACTACCATTGAGAAATTTTAACCTAAGTATGGTATAGACTTTTCAATAAGACCCTAAAGAATCATATCAACTTGTGGAAAATGGACATCTGATGACTCCTTTAATGACCCACTAGCTGATCATAACCCTGCCTTCTTTATGACCCATTATCTGATCTTAACCCTGCTTTATTTATGACCCAGTGGCTGATCTAATTCCATACCTACTTTAGGACACACTGGCTGACCCTTACCCCACCTTCTTAATGACCCATTGACTGATCTTAATAGTGGTTTCCTAATGACCCATTGGCTGATTTTAGCCCCACTACTTTATGATCCACTGGCTAATCCTAACCCCACCTTCCTAATGACCATCTTAGCCCTCTCTTTTTAATGACGCATTGACTGATCTTAACCCCGCTTTCTTTATGACCCAATAGCTGTTCATGGCCCCTCTTACTTATTGACCAAAATGTTAATCCTAGCCTTGGTTTCTTTATGACCCAATGGTAGATCTTAGCCCTGCCTTCTTAAAAGGTGTGTTTGACATCAGATGTGTGTAATTTTACTAATTGGTGAGATTTGCCGCGTCCAGTTGGAGATACTCCAATGCTCCACAGCATTTGCATACTGTATCACAGTTGGACGTGGATTATTTCTCCAATAAAACTCAATTTTGAATTTTGCATACAGGAACCAGTATAACTGTTCATTTAACACATTTATGTGCTGCTTAATGCAGGGTCTATATTTTTTATCAGTTTTAATTTTGACACAGTGTAACATTAAGGTTACATGAAAAGAGTTTTTACTAGTATAAAAACACAGAGTTGTGAGCATAAGCAGAACTGTAGGCTTTTGGTAGCCATTAATGCAGGCAACATTACCCATTGGACTTGCAGTTCCACAACAACTCTCTTCAGCTGCTCTTTTGTACATTCCCATGCACTATGTGTCCCCTGAGCTATTGTACAAATTGACCAGTTGGAAGATGAAAGCAACACTCAGTTTATCTGATTCAAGACTGGGAATAGCATCCCCAGTGCAATATCTTGAGTGCTGTGGACCCGGCACTCTTATTTGTAATAAAGACTACTGAGTGTTTTTGTACCAGTCCATCTAAACTGACAAGGTTTGTTAAATTATTTACATGGGATACAGCATATTTACTTTTTGGAAAATAGTTTCTGTTTGTATTACTGTGTCGGGTCCAGGTTTGAGCCGAGGGAATGGGCGTAGCTCACCTCTTCTCTCTGCGATCTGTAGGTATCCTGTGGACAGGTAGTGCTCCATGTCCTGCTGAAAAGCCTCCTCAAAAAACTTTTGCCTGTCCTTTAGCTTTACCTGCGGCTGGACAGACTCTGCCTCCGGTACTCTCTGAGCATGCTCCAGCTCCAGCTCCGCTGTGATTGGAGGACAAAAAGAAAGGTGATAATACAAACTTTGTTAAAGGTTTTCTTAACCAAACCTGTTAAAACGCTCTGAAAATTAAGTCACCCATGCAAGACATTTCAATTCAGAGATGTAAACTAGCATTTCAAAAGACTTGCATACAACATACAACCATAAAAAAAGTCATAAAAAAGTGTCAAAGTCTGAGTATTCTCCAAGATATCTTTAAAGGACATAAATACAAAGATTTAGATTAAATCTCTGCTCTGCACAGCTTGATCTGAATCAGCGTATTCACAGGTAAAGAGGTGTTCTCCTGGCAAGACATAACTAGTCCACATCTTCCTAAAACTGTCTGGAGAATGCCGTCATAGCCCTGTATGCTATATGGTTTAACATGGTGACAGATCTGAATGGTCAGTTTATCTATCTAATGATTATAATATTTATTTATTTCATTTAGCCTCATTAAGGGTGCTTTAAGTAGTTTGGTTTTCATTTAAAATCATTTACACATTAGGAAATAATGAGTCAATTGGGCAAAGAGTAGAATTGTGTAAACTCACATAAGATGAAGATTGCACTCATAATAGTTTCTTATAAAGTTTTTTTTAAAAATAAATTATTAAATTATTATTAAATTAAATGGTTTATATAATTATAAAGGTCTGCGGTGTTTCACTAAACTGCTGAGAGAATCCTCGTGCTCATTGGCTGCAGCCTCCGTTAATGCTAGTAGCATAGTGTTGTTTGTAACACCGAGAGCTAAAATTGTGACCCCTGGACCACAAAACCAGTCATAAGGGACAATTTTTTTAAAATTGAGATCTGAATAAATAAGCTTTCCATTGATGTATGGTTTGTTAGGATATGACACTAAAGAGCTAAAATTGTGACCCCTGGACCACAAAACCAGTCATAAGGGACAATTTTTTAAAATTGAGATCTGAATAAATAAGCTTTCCATTGATGTATGGTTTGTTAGGATATGACACTATTTGGCTGAGATGCAACTATTTGAAAATCTGGAATCTGAGGGTGCAAAAAAATCGAAATAGAGAAAATCGCCTTTAAAGTTTTCGAAATGAAGTCCTTGCATATTACTAATCAAAAATGAAGTGTAGAATATTTACGGTAGGAAATTTACAAAATATCTTCATGGTTATATGATCTTAATATATGATTTTCTACCTTACCTAATGATTTGAGAAGAACACTATCTGTACGACTGAAGAAGCCTTAAAGGTCTAAAGCCAGAAGACAGAAAGACTGTCAAAGACAAGCGTAAACACAGTTTGCTTCATTTGTGTTGTACAGGTAAGAGAATGAATTAACTGTATAGACAGCCACTAATATCTGTGTCACGCTGACCGCTGTGGTGTACATGAAGAACAGTGAAGCTAATGCTAGCTAAAGAACTGCTGAATGCACCTTTAACAGCAAAAAACTGCAATAACAGTACATTTAAAAAAAAATGATTTCAGTATGAGTCATCAATAAGAGAGACTGTAAATTGCCTGCTAAAAGATGTTTGTCAATTTAGCAGTAGAAAACTAATTGACCATAAAACGTAACGTGTGTATGTGTGTGTGTGTGTGTTTGTGTATTGTGTTATTGTTGTATTTAATTGCTTTTAACTTGATTTAAAAAAATAACTAAATATGGCAATTTAGTGGTCAGTTTGTAAAGTGTTTATTTAAATATGTATTTTTGACTTTTAGCTTGATAATTGTTATTGATGTGGTAGGCTACTTATAGTCCTGCACGCATACTGTAAGAATCAACCACATATTCAGTAATATCTAATGACTGTGCTTGTTTAGTGTTTGTGGGAAGATGAGGGCTCTGTCTATCCCTTATTTACCAGATTTCAGGAATTCCAGGTGTCTGCATACTGTATCTCTCTTATCCTGTCTAAATTTCTCATGTCCCATTGTTTTCTGTCTATTTTACTGCCTGTTTTTGCTCTTCTGTGGGCTGAAGTCAATGTGGAAAAGTACGGCTCCTTTATTGGGCTGCAGAGACCTGACTGTGAGTGTGTGTTGCCTCAGTAACTTGATTGTGGATAAAAGTAAGTGTGCTCATATTCATTTTAGGAGAAAGCACAGATAAAACATTGCGTGTGTGTGTGTGTGTGTGTGTTGTGTGTGTTAATTAATGGCTGTGGTCATCCTGAGGGAAGCAGCTCTGGTCTCTGGTATTTCATCAAAGAGTTGTGCTCCAGTGCACGGATGTCTTTTCTTCATTTGCCATTTCATTTCACTCTTTGACCAAAGGCCTGCTCACAGCACACACACACACACACACACACACACTCCAATACACGTTTGAATAGACTCGAATCAAACTTTCCTCTGTTTTGAAGTGTGGACTAACATTCTTAATCTATGACATCTATATACCTTGTACTAAAGTAACCATTTAGCATGTCTACAACATGATTTATGTTCCTTCTGTTTCCATTTTGTAATAATTATATATTCATAATGTCACACTAATGCAAGTTATTATTATATAATGGCCCATTACATTTAATTTAATGATGCTCTGTGCATATGCATGTGTGTTTGTGTGGATGTTGTAATGTGATTATGACTAAGATCGATAGAAGGGTCTGTGCATGACAGAGTGGAATACAGACGACATGTGTGTGTTAATTAATGGCTGTGGTCATCCTGAGGGAAGCAGCTCTGGTCTCTGGTCTTTCATCAAAGAGTTGTGCTCCAGTGCACGGATGTCTTTTCTTAATTTGCCATTTCATTTCACTCTTTGACCAAAGGCCTGCTCACAGCACACACACACACACACTCCAATACACGTTTGAATAGACTTGAATCAAACTTTCCTCTGTTTTGAAGTGTGGACTAACATTCTTAATCTATGACATCTATATACCTTGTACTAAAGTAACCATTTAGCATGTCTACAACATGATTTATGTTCCTTCTGTTTCCATTTTGTAATAATTATATATTCATAATGTCACACTAATGCAAGTTATTATTATATAATGGCCCATTACATTTAATTTAATGATGCTCTGTGCATATGCATGTGTGTTTGTGTGGATGTTGTAATGTGATTATGACTAAGATCGATAGAAGGGTCTGTGCATGACAGAGTGGAATACAGACGACATGTAATATTCTGTTCTCAGCCTGCCAGACGGATTTTGCTCCCAAAGTGTCATCTTAGAGAATTTCCTCTAAGATATCACTGCTCAAAAAAACAGTTCAGCTTGTGTTAGAAGTCCAGTTCTCCTTCAGACTGTTATTTCTCTTGATAGGAGCTTCAGTCTTTGCCGCTGCTGTCCAGATGCACTGACCTGAGACTGAACCTCCTCACTTTCTCAAAGTCTTTAAGAGGACTAGAAAGTTTTGAGTTAAGAAATACAGTCTTCTAGAGGCCTAGAGAATACTGCAACTTTTATCCAAGATACATTTATAGTTTCAACATTATTTCGACAGTCATCTTTAAAAGAAAAAAAGTATCAGCTGAATGCAAAGTGACCCACATTTTGGTTTTTGCTCACTGAAAATGTGAACAATTTAACAATTTACGCATGGAGTAGCATTTAAATATCCATATCTTTGGAAAAGAACAATGTAGGCCTTAAAAATGTTTTTTAAGAACCTAAATCCAAAATAGGATATTACGATATATTTAATACTTATTAAGCTAATGTCATGCAAACTTTGGGGGAAAAAAAAAAAAAACTTGAGAAGTGCATTTTCCCTTTTTTGAACTGTCACCATTATAATGCAACAAAGATTGCTAAAGTCAACAGATTTTAATAATAGACCTACCATTGTCTTCAAAATAGTCTCCTCTACAAAATAGATTACTCAGTAAATTTTCACCCATGACATTTAATATTTTGGCTTTCATCGTTATTTATGTTTGTATTTCTTCAGAAAAGAATATACAACATTTATTTTGTTTTATTTTAAATCATTCTAAGTCTTGCGTGACCCCCTTAGAAGTTTGCTGAGGCCCTCTAGTGGGCCCCGGCCTATTAGTGGACTCAAGAATCAGTCAAGGAATGTTAGCAAAAATGACACTTTCCTGTTCTAAATTGCTTCCAATTCTTAAATTTTAGCACTTGGACAGTTTCAATATTGGACAGAGACATCTCATTGAATTTATTGTCCGAAAGCCCATTCACACCAATAACTTTAACTACATTAGCTGCATAATATCCACACAACACACAATAGAGCTCTGTTTATAGTAAGATGTAACAACATAACTGCTATGAAAGTGATCCCAATGATATAATTTCCCTGTCATTATCATTATGGTTGCACTCTACAGCGATTTTTAAAACGTTATGGTTATAGTTATTGTTATAGTTCTCATTCTTGGTGTGAACTGGCCTTTAATCGTCCACTGGAGAATCTGCAGAATTCAAGAGCTCTTGGATCCTGTATAAAAACTCCCATCTGCTCAGAGCCACAGTGTTCCCAACTTTGAATACACAGGATATTTTTGTTGTTCCAGTTATAACTTCCACTTTGGAAGAACAATTTGGGCAACATAAGGGGTCAGTTCATCCAAAAATGAAAATGCTCTCATGATTTAATCAACCTCATGTTGTACCAAACCCATGGCTTTCTATTTCTGTGGAACATAAACTCAAAAATTCAGCAACTTTTATGCTATATTTCCGGGAGACATACGATAGCTTTGTGTGAGGAAGTGAATAAAATATATATAATAATTCTTCACATGTGGCTAAGATCAGCCAATGGCTAATTAGGAGACAAGCCTTCTCTGCCTGGCATGTTCATCAGAGAAAAAAAGCGATGTTTGATTCTTAATAAGGTATTCTTTTTAAATGAAAATTTTTCATGAATCGTACTGATCAATTTGATTCACTGACTCTAAGATACAGTTGCAACTGTTCTCGAGTTAAGAGCTCACTATTAAGGGGACGATTAGTAATGAAAAACAACTTAAATTTCAACAGGTTTCTCACACAAAAAATATCATTTGGATTCATGTGGCTTTTTTTCCTTATGACCCAAATAACATACTTCAAAGGAATATACTTAAGTGTGAATTGAATGTAATGTTTTCAGATGTTTAGCTGCCTGTTAATTGCAATTAGATTAAAATACGTTATAGTTTAATGTTAAATGCACTTGGTTAAACTTAAGAGTGGTTTTTGGCATGCTTAATAGTATTTAATTACATATTTATATTCTATTAAGCATAGGTTTAAAGTGTAATGCTTGAATGTACCATCAAGCATTTACGGTAAACTAAATCCTTTAATGTTATTTGACTTGAAACTTGAATGTCATGTATTTGTAATTAGACATTTATAATGTAGTTGCAATTTAGTACATTATATTTAATAATATATGAAATGCCATTTCAAATAACACACTACAGTTAAGTACTTTACAAAAGTCTACTTTAAAGCATGACAAGACTTAAAACTACAATATAAATGTACATTTAAGCTAAACTTAATTTATACTTTTACTTCTTTTTAATGATTAAAAAGTGCTCTTTTTAAAAGTCTTTAAGTGAGTTACTCTCTTTAAGTACACTTAATGACCTTTTATGTCATTAATATATTATCTGCAAGTACAGTTTTTTAAAAATATCAAATGTGAAGTACACTCCAACTGCACATTCAGTGCAAATAAGCGCACTTGTTTTTCACAGGGGCTGTGAATGCTTAACTGTTCCTGAAGACGATGTATAATTTTCTGCAAAGCCAAACAAACTGTTCACTGGTGCCAGAGTTCCCAGGATGCTCTTGTGTGTTTAGTCCTTATCTGAGGTCATGACGTATCTGTGTACTCATTGACTGTGCCCAGACATTTGTATTCCTCTCTTCCATATAAAAAGAAGAATTTTGTTAAGTCCTAGAGGTGAGACGCAGGCACAAGAGAGCAGGTGGTGACCTGAAGAACGTAATGAGATGATCCCCAGAGATAGAGAGGGAAAGGAGGCTTAATAGTCATCATTCTGATGGCAGTCATCTGGCTGTGTGATTTAATGCTGATTAATTGGATCTACTTATTGACTGTGTCATTCCTCAATGGGAGCATGAATGATTGCCCACAGAATACCCCTACACACACTCCATCTATCTTGGTTTGTGTTCTTGTAATGGCTTCACTTGTGTGTAATTGCAATGACAGATTGTAGGGCCGTAGAAACAACAGAGACGAGTGCTGCGAGTGGAGTGAGCACTACTGAGTGGAAGACGATGTGCTTGGTTTGCCATATGGGCTGTTGTAAAGACTCATTCACTCCAGCAATAGTTCACGTCTCAGTCTTTGTGTGGAGACACCTGCGTCTCATACTGTGCCGTGCAAATATGTTTACATTTAGTCCACAACTAAATATAGCTGAAATTATTAAAATAACCCCATTCAAAAGTTTGGGACCCCGTGGTTCTTAATACTGTGTGTGGTTACCTGGATGATCTACCACTGTTTTTTGTTTTGTGATGGTTGTTCTTGAGTCCCTTGTTTGTTCTGAACAGTTAAACTGAGCACTGTTCCTCAGAAAAATCCTCCATGTCCTGCAGATTCTTCAGTTTTCCAGCATCTTTTGCATATTTGAACCCTTTCCAGCAGTGACTGTATGATTTTGAGATCCATCTTTTCACATTGAGGATAATTGAGGGACTCAAACACAACTATTAAAAAAGGTTCAAACATTCACTGATGCACCAGAAGGAAACCCGATGCATTAAGAGCTTTTGAACAGGATGAAGATGTCCCAATTTTGTTTCCCGGAAGACAAATTAAGTACAATTTACCTTGATCTTCAAATTTAAAAAGTTATCACCCCTCGGCTCTTAATGCATGGTTTTTCCTTCTGGAGCATCAGTGAATGTTTGACCCTTTTTTTTTGTCGTATAGTGACCTTTCATGCTACATTTTGCTTTATTTTTTAACTTAATGGTGTGAATGACACTAACTGATTGCAAATGGCTGTCAGAGTAAATTATTAAAAATAAGACAAAAGCTGATTTTATTTACTCATGTAAAGGTGCTCAGCGTGTTAAACAGGAGTTCACTGCCAGTGTTAGTCTTGTCATTTCTAATGGTTCCAGACAGAGATAGAAGATGTTTAATAAATTAAGGCTATGTAGAGAGAGTTTGATTGAAGTGCTCTCAGGAGAGCTGCAGTATGGTACTGATTTCCTGTCTGCGTCTGCCCAGTATGCACACATATTGTGATTGGATTCATTCACACATCAATAAACCACATTTCATTTGGAGTCAGCAGTGAATTTTACTGGCCTCATTTTTTCCCTCTCTCACAGTGAGAGAGGGAGATCTTCACCAATGAGAGGCCTACAGAACTACATGGTTTATTGGACACAGACACAAATGGAAGGAAGTCCACAGGCTGCATTCTCTCTTCTTGCCATTGTTCATTTAGCCTGATGAGTCTGCTGTTGTGTTCCAGCATTCCTGCATGCCAGCACCCTTCAGTGTAGGATGGTACGAGTGTGAACCTCCTATAGACTGAGTCACGCTGATCCTGTCTGGACTGCTCTCTATCTAGTGCTGAGAAATAGGTCATTTTAATTCACTACAATAAACCTCAGCATGTGTTTGGAGAAAGAGCTTGACCTCCCGTAAAGAACACAAAAACACAGTTACTGTACACCAGTGGTTCTCAAACCTCTCCATGAAGTACCCCCAGCACTGCACATTTTGTATGTCTGCCTATATCTGACACACCCACTTCAGGTCTTGCAGTCTCCACTAATGAGCTGATGAGTTGAATCAGGTGTGATAGACGAGGGAGACATGCAAACGGTGCGTTCCAAATGGGATATATCGCCCTCCGAAGGGCACTTCGGAGTGAAAACAATCATGGCCGACATATTGAAGGGTCGTTCCAAACCGAAGTGCTCAAAATTGGCCACTTCAAAGTGCCCTTTGGAATGAAGGATTTTGAAGGGTACAACTGATGGACACTTCGGGCTCCCATGATCCTTTGCGCAGATTCTTCGCATGATGACGGCACCTCCGTGTGGGCACATGATGATAACGCAGAATGGCACTTCAAGAAAGTTGTTTGGTCCCCTACACCCTTCAACCCTTCAAAGCTCTCACTCCAGAGGGTAAACCCTTTGAAGGGATCAGGGCATAGGGATGAGCCCTTCCAAATGGAACGCAGGGAAAATGTGCAGGGCTGGGGGTACTCCAGGACAGGTTTGAGAACCACTGCTGTACACTAACACCACGCCATATGAATCCCGGATTCTGATTGGATGACACAAATGGGTTAATTTTCTATGACTACACAGCAAGAGGTCACAGGTTTATTGACAGTATTACTGTCTTTTTTATCTATCTATTTTATCTATATTATCTATCTATCTATCTATCTATCTATCTATCTATCTATCTATCTATCTATCTATCTATCTATCTATCTATCTATCTATCTATCT
>NW_015505427.1:15209-15862 GCF_001515645.1 Sinocyclocheilus grahami | reverse complement strand
GGGATATATCGCCCTCCGAAGGGCACTTCGGAGTGAAAACAATCATGGCCGACATATTGAAGGGTCGTTCCAAACCGAAGTGCTCAAAATTGGCCACTTCAAAGTGCCCTTTGGAATGAAGGATTTTGAAGGGTACAACTGATGGACACTTCGGGCTCCCATGATCCTTTGCGCAGATTCTTCGCATGATGACGGCACCTCCGTGTGGGCACATGATGATAACGCAGAATGGCACTTCAAGAAAGTTGTTTGGTCCCCTACACCCTTCAACCCTTCAAAGCTCTCACTCCAGAGGGTAAACCCTTTGAAGGGATCAGGGCATAGGGATGAGCCCTTCCAAATGGAACGCAGGGAAAATGTGCAGGGCTGGGGGTACTCCAGGACAGGTTTGAGAACCACTGCTGTACACTAACACCACGCCATATGAATCCCGGATTCTGATTGGATGACACAAATGGGTTAATTTTCTATGACTACACAGCAAGAGGTCACAGGTTTATTGACAGTATTACTGTCTTTTTTATCTATCTATTTTATCTATATTATCTATCTATCTATCTATCTATCTATCTATCTATCTATCTATCTATCTATCTATCTATCTATCTATCTATCTATCTATCTATCTATCTATCTATCTATCATCGTTTGTT
>NW_015505427.1:5308-13335 GCF_001515645.1 Sinocyclocheilus grahami | reverse complement strand
TCTATCTATCTATCTATCTATCTATCTATCTATCTATCTATCTATCTATCTATCTATCTATCTATCTATCTATCTATCTATCTATCGTTCTGTCATTTATATCTATTCATCCTTCTGTCTATCATTCTATCTATAATTTCGTCATTTTGTCAATCATTCTATTTTTATTGAGGTTCAGTTTGTTAACAATAAATGCATGTATTAAGTATCATGAACTAAAAATAAAACAATGTTTACTGCATTTATTAATTCCGGTTAATATTAATTAGTAAATATACTAGTGTCGGTTGCTAGTTCAGTCATAATATATCATTCATGCGGCCAGTCAGTGAGTAAATTCTCATCAGGCAATCAATCAAACCATTAATCAGTCTGAATCTGATTGATTATATTACTCTACAGCAACCAAGTGCACTTGTCATCTTTTATGGTGTAGTAGGCATTTAAAAAATTGCATGGTAAAATCATCTTATGACGTCTTAACTAACTCTCAGAAAACTCTCACATCCCACCCCAGTCAGGGGTATAAAAATGTAACAGCCCAGAGCTTCGATCAGCGTTATTTATTGTGCCATTCGGAGAGAATGCATTATCCATGCTGAACAGCTGTAAACGCCTCCGACCAGGATCAAAGGACTGCCTCAGACTATTACCTCACTTTTCTGTCAGAGAGATACGAGCTGTGAGCATGTTATGTCTTAATGTGTAATGGGCCCATGATGCCTGCCCCAAAGCCAGTGGGTATCAGGCTGCTTGGGAGGAAAAGGAAGAGAACAAAACAAATCCTTTACTTCCATTTAAGATGACAGCTTTCCTTCCCTCAGAATTACTGGCTGTTACACTTCTCATCAGCAGGCCTCCTACTGTAAGCACTGCTTTCACACTACCAAGTGATATGAACACAACCATTAGAGGAATATTCGGGGTTCAATACAACTTAAGCTCAATCGAGAGCATTTGTGGCACAAAAAAAATTATAATTTACACTTGCCCGGCCTTTTCTTTGAAAGCAAGCTTTGAGGTTATGGTGAAGTGCTTACAGTACAATAGATATAAATGGGGCAATTTTTGGAGGATTTAAAAGCAGAAATGTGACCCTTGTGAAAAAAAAAGAAGTACATTTTATCACACCTTTAAAGGCCGGGAAACACCAAGCCGGCGGTCGGCGGTCGGCCAATGTTGGGCCATCGCAGAGTGTCTGTCAGGCTAGTTCTTTTTGGGGGTGTTCCACACATTGGCGGCAGTTTGCCTGATCCAGCATGTTGAATCAGCATCAGGGCCGTTTAATGAGATCTCTGACTGGATGTTCAGTTTAACAAACAAGCGCATGAGTATTAACAGATATTCAAAATAGTAAGCTGTGACATTGTCATGATTACAATTTTACGTAGAAAATAGTAAGTGTTTTCCCATGCTCAATTAATGTGAACATGCATATTGATTATGTCCTGTGGCTAAACTGTCTATTTAACGTTCACTTCTGTTTTCCATCTGCCCCATTCACTTCTATTTTTTAAGTTCCTCACTGTAACCCAGATTTTTGCATTTTTTTTTTAAGAAAAGGAAGAACAAGTCTAAATACATTTTTGTGATGATCAACATGATCCCAAGTGCTCTCAATTGAGCTTAACTTGTTTCAATCCTGGAATACTGATTTAAGGTCCTTTCACATGATTCGTGTCAATGTTCCCTGATGTTTTGAGCTACAGCAGCACTCAATATTCAAGCAATTTCAACTCTGACCCCATTTACTGTGGACCTTTGGAAGCACAGCCAGTGATTACCAGACAAATCAAATTATGTATCATTAAGTAGATAATACCAGTGCAAAATTTTTTTTAAAAATAAACCAAATTCAAGACTAATCCTGTGAGTAAAAGGACACATTGTTCACCACAAAATGAATTGAAATCTCCAGAATTGACTTGTAACCAGCATAATGACGTGCTATGACTTTAGATGATGTTTTTCTTTTGCCTGCTTTCAAGGCTGTTGAAGAGTATTCTGTAGGTTTCAGTGGGATGGGGGCACAGGCAATGACACTATATGATGTTCAACAGGTAACCAAGCAACGAGCAAACAACAAAACACAGCTGCATTCGCCCACTTCATCATATTCTCATGAGCTCATTACAACGGCACTACATCTCTGCTGCACACCAATGACTGGATGCTCACATGAAGATCTCTGACTTGTGCTTTGAGCAGCTTTAGCTGGCTTCTCTTGAACAGAGTAACATGTAGTGGTGGGTGTTTAATGTCTTGGAAAGGGTGCAGTTATCTTAGAAAGCGTGTGGGTAATTTGCTTAAAATGTACTCACCCTCAGGCCATCCAAGATGTAGATGAGTTTGTTTCTTCATTGGAACAGATTTGGAGAATTTAGCATTATGTCACTTGCTCACCAATGGATCCTTTGCAGTGAATGGGTGCCGTCGGAGTGAGAGTCCAAACAGCTGATTAAAAACATCACAATAATCCACAAGTAATCCGCACCACTCCAGTCCATCAATCAACATCTTATAAAGTTAAAAGCTGTGTGTTTATAAGAAATCCATCTTTAAGCTAAAATACAAGTCCTCTATCCATAACATTGCTTTCTCCAGTGAAAAAGTCATTCCGTCTGAATCAGGAGAGAAATATGCAGAGATCAAGCACCGTTTACAAGAGATAACTGTCCAAAACAGTTCTAATATTTCGGTGTGATTATGATGTGAGAGGACAACAGTGGTTTGTCTAGAAGCAATGGTTTACATTTAAAACACCCTGATGGGTTTGTTTCTTACAAACATGCAGCTTTTCACTTCACAAGATATTAATTGATGGACTGGAGTGGTGTGGATTGCTTGTGGATTATTGTGATGTTTTCATCAGCTGTTTGGACTCTCATTCTGACGGCACCCATTCACTGCAAGAGGATCCATTGGTGAGTAAGTGATGTAATGCTGAATTTCTCCAAATCTGTTCTGATGAAGAAACAAACTCGTCTACAACTTGGATGGCCTGAGGGTGAGTAAATTTTCTGCAAATTTTCATTTTTGGGTGAACTATTCCTTTAAGCTTTATATACTGTAATGCTTACTACTGAAAATTAATATAAAGCACAAAAGTACTACCAAATCATTTGATATGTTTTCATAAATGAAAGGGATTCCCTGAAAAGCATTGATCGGATGTGTGGTATGAGTCACACCGACACCCATCAGATGTGAGCAGCTAAGCCTGCTGCTCAGTGAAAACCCAATGGCATCAAAAGTGTAATATTCCGATAATGATATTAAGCTGTCAATCAATCATGTGCATTAGTGACAGCCAGCAGAGCTCATAATCCTCCTCCCACATCCACATGGGAAAAATCAGAGGTGTCAGCTCTGGGCAGACCAATACGATTAGACAGTACCAACTGAACGACGGGGTGGTTTCCTTAAAAATGCAAATGGTGTATGTCAGCAGTAGAGAATTTTATGTGTAGTGCACTAACCAAATGTATTCCCATACATGATGTTGCACAAAAGCTTCACTTATCTGTTATGCTTACAGGTGTGAAAAATTGTTTCTCAGAAATATTATGAATTTCATTATATGCTGAGAATAAGTGAATGAATAAGATAATAAACACAATTATGTTGGTTTATTACAAACACCTGAGACTTTCATTAGCAGTGTGAATTATTTCTTTAATATGGTCGGCTCCTTTCTCTGAATTTATTCCCCCAGTGTTGACAATTTCAGCACAACACTGCTGTGAAAAGTGGAGACATAGTAGTTTTAATAATTCTCTTTTTGTCTTGCAGTTTTTGTGAATCTGTTCATTAAAGGCAACTCTCTCTAGTACAGAGCGTAGCAGTCAGCTTCTGGAAGTAAAATCCCATTAAAGTTCTTCATATTGAAAAGAAAAAAGTCTTTAATAGGCAAACTTCATTACCCATAAATAATATATATCTTATGGGTTATAGGTAATGCATATGATAGATAGATAGATAGATAGATAGATAGATAGATAGATAGATAGATAGATAGATAGATAGATAGATAGATATTTTAAAATATGTACACACATAGGCTACTAATATCATACAAGTCATATGTATAAATGTGATGTGGTAACCAATAAGGTACTTGAGGTGTGCTTGTATTGTGAATAAGTCACGGCTGAAGGGGTTGCACAACAATATTTTCTTGTTCTATGACCCCAAACTGTAGCTCCTGAATAAAGGCCACTCTTACGCATGAAAGGCCACAAGCATGAAAAAGAGTGAGGGGGTGGAAGACATAGGACAAAAATAGATTCATGTATTTATGCAAGTATGGTCCTCAGGGTTGTCTTTTCTAACCGCTCCAGATCTGTACATCTTATATTAATTTGAGTTGACTGAATGGGCCTGTAAATGAGCTTTGCCCTTTGATAGAGGTAAAAGGGTGTTATGTTAAATATGTGCCATCCTCATGCCAACCCACACATTTCCCAGGGTGATTGTTAGAGGAAGCTGCAACAATCCCAGCTTACCAAGGTCACCATAAGCAAATGAGCTGATGCAAATTAAGACGGTAACAAAGAACTGAAGATTGTGCAAGATGATGCCTTTGTGCTGTGGGCTTCCTTAAGTAAAATTTTAATTTGCAAATTAATACAAAAATGTCATGTATTAACACCAAATGTTTAATACTCAGGAAAATAAACTCAAAATTTTTGCCACAATATAACGTGCCGATGTTAAAGCACAGATGAATCATGACTTATTATATTTATTTTTAATTTAGCTAAATATTTTTGTTTTATTTACTGAAACGAGAAAGCATATGCATTTGTGTGTGTGTGTGTGTGTATATATATATATATATATATATATATATATAGATGCAAATGCATCAGGCACGGGGTCATAATTTTTTCTCTACCGGTGCTAAGGGGGGGCTAGACCAATATGTGGGGGTGCTAAGAAAATAAATGATATCGATGACGTCAGAGTAAACCGGGCCTAAACCGGACACATTAAAATGCAAATAACACTGCAGTACTCTGTTGCTGTTATGAAAAGTCCTTAAACATTACGCCAACTTTACTGGATTTGAAATTAGTATCTGAAAATGTGGCAGGGTTCCAAAAGGACTTAAAACTAACATTAATAACAAATTAAAATATAGTGACCGTTTAAAAAAAAAATAATTATGAAGTAAGGGACTTTTCGATGTTTGTTGTATGTTTTTGCGCAAGTGTTAGCCATACTTAAAGTAATAAAAGACACTGATACAGTTAAGAAGAGTATGTTTTTTAAGCCAGAGGGACATTGTAGCACATCCGCTGACTGTGAGAAGCAGGGCTCAGCAGTCTTGCCATCCCCCTTTATTGATGTTTCTTTTTATTGTGACCCTTTACAATACGCTAGATGTTCCCTCTGGCTGTCAGACGTTTTTGTGTGCTATATGATGTGGGTTGAATGGGCTAAGGTGCTTTCACAGCTCACACACACTGTAAAGGAACTTCTACCTCTTATTTCATTTTTACAGGACAGTACATTATAATCCTGCAGAGCTGCTTTACTGATAGTGAGGATGTGGCACATTATAGACTGCTGGAAATGTAAAAGCACCCTCTTCAACCACACAGAGAGAAACAGACACAGTGCAACAGGGGGGGAAATTATTTATTTCATTTTATTGCTCTAGACGTATTTGATTAGAAACTCTGTGTGTAGCACCTACAGCTCTGCACATCCTTCTGATGGATCTTAAAGCATCTAAAGTTTATTTTTTAACACAGTTCCATTATTTGATCTGATTTTAATAGTTTGATAAGCAGATTTCAACACATTTTCTGTCATTATTTAATGAAGACTTTGAAAAGAGGCTTTAATAAACGATGGGGCAGTTTGACCCAACAGCAAAGCCACATCCTGAGCGAAAGTGTGTGTGTGTGTGTGTGTGTGTGTGTGTGTGTGTGTGTCCTCTCTGTGTAATTAACCTGCAGAAGGGATGCTAATCCTGCTCTCATCTGCTGAGAGTCCAACTCAAACAACTCATTTGCTTAAAAGGCTATTTACTACAGATTGGCAGCTTGCTTTTCCTGTCTCCCTCCTTCTGTGGATGTGTGTGCGATTACTCTTTCACACTCAGGACTGGAGACTATTAAAGAAAAAAAGTATCTCAGCATTCTTCTCAGCTTAGTCAAATTAAGCTAATGATAATACAACACATTTGCTGTGGTCTTATGCTGAATTTCCCTTTATATGTCATTTTATGGACAATAGACTGCCTTTATGGTAAGTAGTCAGACATATCAGTTATATGTCATTATGGCGTCTCACCTGAAGTATGGTTTGGTTAAAATTAGCTTTCTTTCTGTTTAAGGTCCCAGAGACCCAAGTGCAATAGTGCAAAATAATTATAGTAATTATTACCTATTAAATTCCATTGAGATGTTTTTAGTATGTTTTTAGTTGATTTGGTTAATCAAAACCAGTAGACAAATATTATTGATATTATTGAAGCTTCAACTCTGTCATATCGCAATGTAACTGTTCATTTGACTACAGAAAAAAGTAATAATGAAAATCTGAAGTAAATAACAGAAGATAAAGCACAAAACAATCATATATACACTACTGATAAGGAAAAACAAAATTATTTATGACACATTTGTGACGTATCATGTTTCCATCCACCTATTTTTATGCACATTTTGGAATATCGCATAAAAAATATTGCATGGTGGATGAAAGTGCCAAGATGCGCATAAATTCTAAAAAATGTGCATAAAATACTTTTGCGCACAATTGAGCTGGATAAACTTTTTATCTGATAAGAAAAAGTGCACATTTACCGAATAAATTCCACCATGCGTATCAGAAAAGTCATGTGACTTAGCACGCGAGGACAACCAGCAATAACTTAACTAACCAGCAGACCGATCTATTTGCACAGCATCTGAAATGTTGTTTTGCTTGTTCTGAAATGCCTGAGCAAAGTCTGTCATCAAAGTATTTCTTGTCTTACTCAACTGCGTTCCCAAACAGCAGGCATCCACCTTCGAAAGCAATGACAGCATTTATGCGATATTCCAGTTTTGCACATAAGTTAAATTTAAATCTTTGGATGGAAACATAGCTGCAGGGACTTCTGGGAATGTCATTTTACTGTTTCACTGTAAATGATACAGTATTCTACAGTACAATTACATACAGTATAATGCAATGTTTAACCATTTACTGTTTTTTTTTAACTGTATATGATATGGTAATTTTCAGTTAACCAATTAACTGATTTCACTATAGCACATATACAGTCATTTTATGTACAAATAAAATGTTTGCCGTGTACTGTATACACTGAAAATAATCAGAGAATCATAGCATGTGAAAATTTATTTATTCATGTTTTATGTCTCAGGTACCTGAGACTGTCCTTACAAAAGCAATGTAATCTTTTCATGCAAGCTGTTTGAAGCATGTTAATTTTGTTAGTTATCAGTTCTTAGAAAATTAGGAAAAGTCATACTTCTGCGCACTCAACACACATATAATTCCCTCAGATTGAGTCTTCCTTTTGTGCTCTCAGCCACATCCACCGCCAATTAACAGCAGCACAGATCAAAAACCTCCTCTCGTTTTCCTCCTTAACTTCCAGCTCTCGTTCTAAGCATCCATGTCTATTATTCCCAAATGTTTACATACCCCTTCAACCTCCGGCACCATCAGCACACTTCACTGCTCACACTGAGGTTAAGTAGTTTGAGCAGCACAAGGCTGTTTTCCATCTGAGCACCTGTTTAACCTGTTTGCTCTGTGAATGTGAGCTCCCTCGACTGTTTACTGTACATGTGTAATGCAGCATGACACTGATTGCTGTATTCCCATCACAACTGCTTCTGTAGCAGTGTTGTAAAGACATTTAACCTACCTTCATGTAAAGAACAAATGGCAACATGAGAGCTAATTAAGATTTGTGCCCACCCCTTACACACTTGCTTTGTTTGTTATAACTGGATCATTCTAACTTTGTTGTTATATGTTGCTTACATGCAATGTGCAAT
>NW_015505427.1:0-3255 GCF_001515645.1 Sinocyclocheilus grahami | reverse complement strand
TGGGTCAGTCCCAGTTCAACTATTAAATCTAGACATCCGTGTGTGTCTTCTGCGCACTCAACACACATATAATTCCCTCAGATTGAGTCTTCCTTTTGTGCTCTCAGCCACATCCACCGCCAATTAACAGCAGCACAGATCAAAAACCTCCTCTCGTTTTCCTCCTTAACTTCCAGCTCTCGTTCTGAGCATCCATGTCTATTATTCCCAAATGTTTACATACCCCTTCAACCTCCGGCACCATCAGCACACTTCACTGCTCACACTGAGGTTAAGTAGTTTGAGCAGCACAAGGCTGTTTTCCATCTGAGCACCTGTTTAACCTGTTTGCTCTGTGAATGTGAGCTCCCTCGACTGTTTACTGTACATGTGTAATGCAGCATGACACTGATTGCTGTATTCACATCACAACTGCTTCTGTAGCAGTGTTGTAAAGACATTTAACCTACCTTCATGTAAAGAACAAATGGCAACATGAGAGCTAATTAAGATTTGTGCCCACCCCTTACACACTTGCTTTGTTTGTTAAAACTGGAGCATTCTAACTTTGTTGTTATATGTTGCTTACATGCAATGTGCAATATATACTGTATACTTTGCTCAGTATTTACAAATATGTAAGTGGTTTGAGAGCATAAGTGTCACAAATCCAGACTCTGCACTTCACCATCAGAGGGCTCCACTACCATTCAGTCTATTTTTCCATTTCCATTTCCCATAATCCCATGCATAGGAACTGATTACAGACTCACCTGTTTCCCATCAGTAGACTATTTAAGCAGCACACACACACTCACGGCTAAGTATTGTATCCTGATTTCTTGTTCCCTTGTTTGCCTTGTCGTGTTTTTGACCTTGGACTATTTACTTTGTGTTTCTGTGATTGTTTTCTGCCTGCATTGACCCAATCCCGTTTCTGGATTACTCTTTTGTCTCATCCTGTTCATTGTAGTTTGCTGGTGGATGACCCTGCTTGTTTTGACTCCACTCATTTTAAATAAAGCCTGCACATGGATCTCCAACTCCGTTGTCACACTGCCCTGTTACAATAAGGAGGGTCAGTTATGACATTCATAGTGTTTAATGGGAGTATACAGGCTAAAGAGTTATTTTAGTGCAATTTGCTTGTTTCAATTCTCTGATTGGTGGAGATTCTCTGCAGAATCATGGGTAATGTAGTTTTTATCGGGAACTCTAACGCTAAACCTGATTATTTAAAAAATCAGTTGAAATAATGCAGGCTGATAACTTTAACAAAAGCATAGCATTGATTAACAACTTTGGAGCTCACAGTAGGTCTGTCTTTAATGGTTTCCAAGGTATTGTTAAAAAATAATTCCCCTATGGAGAAAATGAATGAGAATTTTTTTTTACCTCAGAAACCGACTGCTGCACTCTGGTTCCAGTGAATGAACCAATGATACTATATTCATCACATCCTTCTTGAATCATTATATTTGATTGTTATTATTTGACAGTATTTGACTTTATTATTATTATTATTAGATTGCAGAATTAAGACATTTTTCCACAAAATTTGGTTTAAAAAGGCAACAATTATTTTTTTTCTGAGATAATAACTGGACGCCATTTACTGAATTAAACCGGTTTCTTTATTATAGTGAGAGAGTTCTGGTTTTGTTGTGTTTGCGCATACTGTATGCAACAGACGGCTTTGTTGATTATAACGGTAGCACTATAATCATCAGAGAGGATCTGGCAAGCCGCTGATGAATAATGTGAGTCAGATCTGCTCTGCGACCTTAGTGATCTAGAGACAATCAAGACATACAAAACACTGAACAAAGTGTGTGACTCATAAAATGATATAGTGGGCCAGAGACTATATTTGTACTGGATAAAGAAGATATAAGGGCCATTGATGTGACTCAATAAATAGAGAACTTGCACATTACACTAAAAAAGTCATAGAGCAGACTATAGTAAACATGGCAATTAAATATATCCTGTTCACCCTTTGACTTGGAATTTTCATCTTTCTGTCAAAAACGCGTCTGTAAATAAACTTTTACCTCAGTGCTTTTGTTCAACCTCAAAGAACACACACACCTCCAAATCCAATCCATGACTCCAAGCTGTCATCCTTATGAAATAATTGCAGTTTATGAACACAGAGCAAATCCAGGAAGAGAGAGGGCAAAAGCTATGCAGCACACTGCCAAATTAACCCTACACTAATCTTTTCTGTCGCATGCTAATTTAAACAATATTAACATTTAATGTACAAGTAAATTAACCCTGGCACGCATAAAGTCAAATGAAGCAGTCAAGAGACAAACAAGAAGACAGTGAGATTAGAGCCCTGCTCTCTGTTGAATTCTGCTCAATAGTCTTTAATCAGCACCTCTGTCATCTCACTGACTGGCTGGCTTTAGCTGTCAGCAAAAACCGCTGTGTGTAAATCCAACCAAAGACTATCCAACAGTAGTTCTCATTTGAGCATACCCTAAAGCCTCTTTAGGAAACAATTCACTCTGAATTTAGATTTTGTTATTATTTACCCTAATGTCTTCACAACCTGTATGACTTACTTTCTTCAGTGCAACACAAAATGAGAAGCAGAATGTCCAAACTGTTGTTTTCCATACAATAAAAGTGAATGGGGACTGGGGCTATCAAGCTTCAGAAAGGACCAAAAGAGCACCATGAAAGTTATCAATATGATACGTACACTATATTCCAATTCCAAGTCATACAATATTTTATGTGAAGAACTGACCTAATTTAAATCTTCATTCATCATGGCATTCATCTTCATTCAACTCTTCCTTGGTTGAATACATTCAAACATGATGCATTAAGAAATATCACATAGCAGATTTGATGTCAATGACATCAAATGGAAGTAAAAATCCCATTAATTTTCTTTATAGGGGAATTGATTTTTACCATTAATGTATAAACCCGTAATGACAGGTCTACTGTGAGCTATGAGGTTGTTAATCAATGGAAAATGCATTTGTTGCAGACATCGGTTATTCTTAAAATCATGTTTACCGTACAAATCTCAGTGGAAAAACTACATTACCCATGATTCTACAGAGAATCTCCACCAATAAGAGAATCAAAACAAGCAAATCATGCCAAAACACTTGTGCCGCCCACTCCCATGAAGCACCACAGTTGATTTGCTGTCAGTCTCGCAAACTACTTAAATATTTATATGCACATTTTGCAATAAACATAAAATATATTGTTTATATATATATATATATATATATATATATATATATA
>NW_015505426.1:1197104-1197588 GCF_001515645.1 Sinocyclocheilus grahami | reverse complement strand
AGAAGTATCTTGTGTTTTGTGCTCACAAGTTAATGTCTTAAACTTAAAATATCTCAATCTTGTTACTATGCTAATTAATAGTGTTTTCACTATATTTTGGATATAGATATCCATTGCAGAATTTATGCCATACGGCTCGTTCACTGAAAGTCTCAGTGATCAGCCGTAAAACAGTGATTCTGTCCAAATGCCCTTACATATTAATGGTGGAGTTCCCTTTAAAATCTTAAATGATTCCCTTTGAGCTAAATTATTATCACTGTTTCCCTTACATGATCTAAATGAGCGTTTATATTATATGTTGATATTTATGCAACACATTAGTGTTCTAAGAATCTTTAATAGTTTGCATATCAACATCCAATCCAGTTCCATAAGCAAATTAGCATGCTCTCAGACAAAGGGTTATAAAACTCCCCAGTATTTCCAACCTCCCGCTTGGAAATTCAGCCTTTCTCATTGGACAAGCCCATCCTGAGAGGCG